>NC_058410.1:88304914-88442545 GCF_002201575.2 Neomonachus schauinslandi | reverse complement strand
ATCTATCTATCTATCTATCTATCTATCTATCTATCTATCTATCTATCATCTATCTATTTTTGTCTCCTGTAATGCACATCATCTTTTGTTCAATGAACCTTCCCTAATTCCCCATGAAATTGAAACTATTTCATGGTGGTGGCCCTCTGGGTAGCAGTTTTACACTATTTCATTTCCCTGGTTCAGTTTTCTGCCCTTGTCATCACCTCCGTCGGTTTGACTCAAAACCCTGCTAACAGTTTGGCTCTTCCACTTTTCCATTTTCAGCATTAACACTGGGGTAGGTTAAGAAGTGCAAAGGATTATTCTGTCTCCAATCCTTCACGTTACTTATATTTTGTTTTCATAACATAAGAATCTACAGTCCTATAAGTACTAAAAGCAAGTGTCCTGAAGAAGTTTCCTGTTTTCGGATGCAAGTAACTTGGAGCCAACTTTGTCAATCTCAGAAGTTCAGACTGACAGTTCTTATGTCATTTACTTTTATCTATTCTCTTTAGTGTTCCTCTTATTTATATCTGGATCCAGAAGTGTGCTAGTTGTAGAATATAGATAAAATATCAGCTTAGCTTATTTCTTCAGGCTATGTAGCAATTGCCTTGAAACCTAAAGAATGGCAAAAATAAATATTTATGCTCATCTACTTGACCTATTTGTGATGGTCATTTAGAGATCCCTTTTGCCATGTAAAATAGAATCACATATTTTCCCCTGGTAAGCAAAGGACTTTTCTGTGTCTCTGTGTATGATTGATATGTCCAACATGCCCTATATTCAAGCTCAGTTTTCATAGTACTTGTTAGCTCAAGATCCAAAAGTACATTGTAGGCAGGATAGTCCATGAAAGGAAAATGTATTCATCAATATTGCATGTACTACCCAAACAGGATTTGATGCCTGAGGTCAGCAGAAGAGCTATGCTTTATATCTCTGGTTGCTAATAATAGTGTCTGGTCTTCTTAGATATTCTGTACCATCTTTTCTATAGCTATTTTCTTTCTGTGCCTTGGATAACACTGTGAAATTGAGTGAATTCACAGCTACTATTTCCTCTTTTATTCCTCAAGTCATCATATTATATAGATGAGTTTCTCCATCTCAGAAACTAAGCATTTCCACTGTTTCTCAGAAAAATACTTGTCAGTCTTCATTCTATTTTTGCTTTTAAGTGTCCATCTAGTTCTGTTTTAAGGGAATAATGGCACAATATTTTTATGTTTATGTTCTTAGTATTCATATTTGGACTGTAACTTCTCTGATACAAAAATTATCATTTATATACTGAAAAAAAGGCTGTAGCAAGTTCAAATTGATAAGAAATCATGGAGTTTTTTTGGATGGTTTCAGTATTGTCTGTGCCCAAATTTAGGCCCAAGGCAATCACTTCTTTTCATTTCCTTTTTTTCCTTCAGAAACACATTTCCTTGTCCAATCTTCTAATAGAACTTACATCTATATAGTTATTTCTTTTCAAGGTTTTTACATTTTCTATGATATCATTCCTCTATAACAGCTATCATTTAATAAGCACTCAATAGATTTTTGCTGAGCTTAATTTAGTAAGTTAAATTAGATCTTGATAGGCATAACTAAATATTTATCCATTTTTTTCTTTCTGTCTCAAAAGAAATATGCTTCTTTTACATAAAGAAAATGCAAATTTGCCCTGTTCTTCCTTTGCCCACTAGTAACCTCTGGCACTGACATTTTGTCTTCCCATCCTTGCCTAGTATTAAAAAAAAAAATAAGCGGGATAAAATATTTCACAGAGGCAGACAGCTGTATTTTCTTGAATATAAAGAAGAGAGAGAGAAAGAGAGGAAAGAAAGAAAGAAAGAAAGAAAGAAAGAAAGAAAGAAAGAAAGAAAGAAAGAAAGAGAAAGAAAGAAAGAAAGAAAGAGAAAGAAAGAAAAAGAAAGAAGAAAGAAAAAGAAAGAAAGAAAGAAAGAAAGAAAGAAAGAAAGAAAGAAAGAAAGAAAGAAAGAAAGAAAGAAAGAAAAAAGAAAAGGAGAAAAGAAGAAAAGAAGAGAAGGAAAGATAGAACAAATGAACTGGGCTTCATTCAGATTCAGTCCTGGAAACAAACCAGGCTTATTTCTGCTTCAGAAACTGTGTACTAGCCTTTGCCTTAGAAGGTTAGGGATCAAAACCTGACTTCCTATTATGGGATATGAACCTCAATGTTATTTCCTTGGAGAGATCTTGACAGCCGGCTTGACAAGAGTATGTGAAAAAATCCTTTGTTTTTTCTCCACCGTATAACAAGGTTTAATTTTAATTATATTATTTTACTCCCAAGAATGCCAGCCTCTAAGAGTAGAGACCTTGGTAATGTGGTTGAAGACTAGAGCAGTGTCTGCTCCAAGGACGCACCCAAAAATTTTGTTTAAAGAATGAATGAGTGAGGCTCTTCTTCGTCATATATAAAATGAAGATAGGGCGCCTGGGTGGCTCAGTTGGTTAAGCGACTGCCTTCGGCTCAGGTCATGATCCTGGAGTCCCTGGATTGAGTCCCGCATCGGGCTCCCTGCTCGGCAGGGAGTCTGCTTCTCTCTCTGACCCTCCCCTCTCTCATGTGCTTTCTCTCTCATTCTCTCTCTGTCAAATAAATAAATAAAATATTAAAAAAAAATGAAGATAAAACACTAGCTTATAAGTACTTCATGAATATTGGATGCAAATGATATTTATGTGATATATATATTATCTATGTACATATATGCAATTTGTAATGTGTATATATATACATTTATACATACACACGTATATACAAATATACACACAGAGATTATCTATCTACCAATCCATTGTTTAAATAGTCTGTTCTAGAAGGCTTGTTTTATTTCAAGAAATATCTTCTTTTTTCTAAGATCTGAAAATTACTTGCTGTGGGACCAGCTTGGCATGTCACTTTCTGAGTCTTGGTAAATTCATCTCTAAATGTATCAACTTTCTAGTTTGTTATGAGGCTTATATGAGATAATGCATATAAAGTGCTTTGCCTGTAGAACGTGATAAAAATAAGTTGAAGCCACAGTTAAATATAATTTTTACCAATAAACAATTACTATAGGTAATAAAAAATTGCATGACACAGACTTCACATTAAATTATTTCTTCAGAAAAACTAGTGAATTGCATGGTTATTTTCTTGTACAAACATGCATTGGAGATTGAATACTTTACATATCCAGAATCAGATATTAAAACAAATCTTGAATGGGGTTCTCAAAATTAAAAATCCCAATTTAACTGCCAATGAGTAAGATTCATGGCCAGGTTTGGCTTTAGAATTTTCTCTGGTTTAATAAACACAGAAACTATGGTTTAATAAACACAGAAACTATTAGGAGTGAAAAATACTTTAGGCCTAATTCTCAGAAATATTTATTTGCTCTGAATCAGACAGTCTTTTAAAATATTGAGTATAGGAAACACCTAATTTACATAAACTGGCAGTTTGGGTCATATTATAAATTAGCATAGTTTCTATTGCTAGGAAGTAGTGGTTTCTCTACATGGATTTGCTGAAAGACTAAAAAGGGCATGTTCATTTTTCATATGACTGTCTGGCACTTTGTCTTCTATTTACCCCATGATAACTTTGATCACATTTTCCCATTTCAGGTATGATAATCTATTTGTCTATCTCTCTTTCTCCATCTATCTATCTATCTCCATGCTATCCATCCCCTATCTGAGAATCATCTAACTTTTTTAAGCACTAGAAGAAATATTGTATATTTTGTAAGAATAGAAACCACAGCCAGATTTAAAAGCTGTATAATTATTGGCAAGTTACTTCATGTTTTCTGAGTTCGCTTCCTTCATCTGTAAATGGGGATAACATTAGTATCCATCTCAGTGGATTATGGTGAGGTTTCAATGAGCTCATATATGCATACAGCTTAGGAAAATATCTGGTACATAGTAAATGCTATATGTGTTGGCTATTATTATTTAGAAATAAGATTTGAACTATATTTTCTGATTATACTAAGTGTGGTACATAGATCACCAAAAAGATGGTGGAACTATGTTTTATACTATTAAATGTACAATGAATGGGTCATTGGCTTGAGTAATGGTTCTGAAAATACAATGTGCCAAATGATCACCAGAGATGTTGATTAAAATCCAGATCTTCACACTTATCTTTATTTTATTTTTATTTTATTTTTTTAAAGACTTTATTTATTTATTTGACAGAGAGAGACACGCGAGAGAGGGAACACAAGTAGGGGGAGTGGAAGAGGGAGAAGCAGGCTTCCCGCGGAGCAGGGAGCCCGATGAGGGGCTCGATCCCAGGACCCTGAGATCATGACCTGAGCTGAAGGCAGACGCTTAACCGACTGAGCCACCCAGGCGCCCCAAGTCTTCTGTGGTTTAAACAAGACTAGCAGATAATTCCAATGCACAATGCATAGAACAAACATAGAGAATAATTGACAACAACAACATGATGGACTCCTACGAAAGCATGATCTTTGGGGATTTCAAAATCTCCTCAAGGATTTATATAGTCACCATTAACACCTATCATTGAAGTTATCAGTTGTATGGAGATTTTTTTTTTTTTTTTTTTTTTTTACAGTTCTGTGAATTCACAGAGGAGAAAGAAATAAATTTTGGTTGATTTGGAAAAGCTTTCTAATTGAAGATGAAACTTGAAAAATAAATGAGATTTCAATTAGTCAGTAAATTAATCAGTGAAGGAGAAGAAATGGTGAGACTATAGAAAAGATGGAAAGAAAAGGGTACACTGTGAACATGATGACATAAATATACAGTTGACCCTTGAACAACACAGGTTTGGACTGCACGGATCCACTTCATGAATATTTTCTTTTCTTTTTTTTTACTTTATTATGTTATGTTAGTCACCATACCATACATCATTAGTTTTTGATGTAGTGTTCCATGATTCATTGTTTGCATATAACACCCAGTGCTACATGCAATATGTGCCCTCCTTAATACCCATCACTGGACTAACCCAACCCCCCCCCCCCCTCTAAAACCCTCAGTTTGTTTCTCAGAGTCCATAGTCTCTCATGGTTCGTCTTCGCCTCCTATTTCCTCCCCCCTTCATTTTTCCCTTCCTTCTCTAGAATATAATACAGTACGGTAAATGTATCTTCTATTGCTTATGATTTTCAATAACATTTTCTTTTTTTCTAGCTTACTTAATTGTGAGAATGCTGTATGTAAACATGTAACATACAAAATGTGTTTATCTACTATTTATGTTATCAGTAAGACTTCTAGTCAACAGTAAGCTATTAGTACTTAATTTTTTGGAGAGTCAAAAGTTATATGTGGATTTTTGATTGGGTAGGGGGCAGCGCCTCTAATCCTTGTGTTGTTCAAGGGTCCAGTATATATATATTCACACACACCATATATATATATATATGTATATATATATATGTACATACAAGTAATACAGCATTTGATGTACTAATTTTTTTCTGTATATTATGATGTTTAGACATCTTCAAAAAAAATCTTTTGGCTGAGGAGAGACTACCTCTCCTGGGCCAGCTAATTCTTAGAAAAAGCAAGACTGAGCCAGGAACATGCCTTTGACTAATTCAGAGTCACACCTAGCCTATACATCCCCGGAGGCAATATTTCTCTGACTTAATCATCTCAGGGTCATGTGCTAGGCACCTAGAGACCACTCTTCCAGCTCAAAGCTTACCAAAATTACTCAAACTAGCCACTCCTAGACCATTTCCCATACCTTGCCTTTCCCAAGGAAAACCCAGTAAAAAGGGTTTCTGATCTAGCTTCCCCTCTCTTCCTGGTTTTGCTTCCTGACCAAAATGTGGTGTTCCTCCTATGGCCCTTCATGAAGAACCATTTCATTTCTAGGGGCACTGTGAGTAACATTAAACTTTTCATTCAATGGAATTAACTTCTCCATGTTGTGTTACTCAGTCACTTTTAAAGATTAAGACCCAAGCACAAAACACATGTATACATTATACATATACATAACAAAGTGGAATAATAGAATCTGAGTTTAAGATGATGGGGCACATTGGACAAGTTAGACATTTTTAAATTATGAAACTATTGAGGAAGCTATTAAAGTTTTATACAAGCAAAAGTTTAGGAATTAAAATTAAGGTAACGTTTGTTGAAACTGAAATACAAAATATGTATTTATCAACTGTTTAAGTCATCAGTAAGGCTTTCAGTCAACAGTAAGCTATTAGTAGTTAAGTATCTGGGAAGTCAAAAGCTATATGTGGCATTTTCATTGCACGGGGGTAAGTGCCAACTTAACAAAATGTCAACAAAAAAAAGTGGAGGATAAAGGAAAGAACGGAATTAAAGATAATCTATACACCTAGATTCTCTGAAGTTCCAATCCACATTTTTTTAGAAATAATAATTTAGTTTGTTCTTTGGGTGTAGTGACTGGAAAGAAGGTCAAAGGAGATTTGGAGGCTGCTCACCTTCTATTTCTTTATCTAAGTGCTGGTTGCATGAGGGTATTATATTTATAAAATTATGTAAGATATTACACTTAATGATATAATGATATACACTTTACTACTCATATATTACATTTTAGTTAAGGAATAAGAATTTTAATAAAAATGACTTGTTGCAAAACAGTAGAATGCAATTTATTCATCAAAATGGTTATTACTGACCTTTACAACATAGACACTGTAAGAAGACATCTAATTATTCTAAAATTCTGTTGCTTACTGGGTGTTATATGTAAGTTATGAATGACTAAACTGTGCTACTGAAACTAATATTACACTATATGTTAACTAACTGGAATTTAAGTGAAAACTTGAAACTACCAAAAAAAAAAAAAAACTGATATGACAGCTCTATGTTGTCAGGGACTCAGGCTCCTTTTATCTTGTTATTTTACCATAATCAAGTGGTATCTTCTGTCTCTGAGTACCAGGTGGTTTTTCCAACATCTGCCATCTTAACCTCAGTCAAAGGAAAAGTGGAAAGAGGTTGGGTAGTAATTGTTCATTTGTTTTCTAGCTGCATATTTTTGTGTAATAAACTAAAAATCATAGTGACATAAAGAAACAACAACAAAATAATTAATTAATTAAAATTCTGCTGCTCGTCAAAACATCTTTTAGCTTCTTCTTTTAAACTGTTTTCACAGTTTAGCATACTTGTTAAAGTAATTTTTCTTGCTATATAATTTAATTATAACAAAATGCATAGATTGTATGTTTGATAAGTTTTATACAACCTCGGACCCAGTCGAAACAGAAAATTTCCACTTCCCTTGAATTTCCCACATATTGGTTTTTCAGTCATACCACAGGCACTACATTTTTATCATTTGTATCTCTGTAGCTTAGTTTTGGCTTTATTTAGAACTTCATAAAATGGTATCAAACATGAACTTTTTAATATATCTCTTCATTTTGTATACATATTTTGTATGCATTCCATATATATGTATATGTGTATGTGCATGTATGTGTGCATATATAATGAAATAATGATAATAATAATATATAATACAATGAAGTATCTTCCATTGTATTAGAACACTACAATTTGTTACACTGCTAACATATTGGTAGACATCTGAGTTCTTTCCAATTTATAGCTATTGTTAATAAAGCTGCTAATAATATTCTTGTAGAGAATTTTTGTGGATATATATTTTTATCCGTTTGGGGATTTCACAGAAATGACATTTCACAGAACGACGTTTCACAGAAATGACATTCATACAGTATGTAGTTTTGTTTTTTCTTTTAGAGAGATTTCATGTGTGCGTGCACAGAAGCTGGTGGGGAGGGGGAGGTGCTGAGGGAGAGAATCTTAAGGAGGCTGCATGCTCAGTGCAGAACCTTATGTGGGGCTCTACCTCATGACCGTGAGATCATGACCTGAGCTGAAACCAAGAGTCAGACCCTTAACTGACTGAACCACCCAGGCACCCTTATTATTGACTTTTTATATACTACATAACTCACTTATATATTGTGTTCATTGTCTCATTTCACTGCAGGTAAATATAAGCTGTGATAGAAAAGTGCCTAGCACTTGGTAGTTGTATGTTGAATCTATAAGAAATATCCAAACTATTTCCCTAAGTAGCTATGTATTATATACTCCCATCAACAATGCATGAGTTCCAGTTGACTTATCCTCACTAAAACTGGTAGTATCAGTACTTTTAATTCTATCAATCTTTATGGGTGTGAAGTAGTTTATCATTATGGTTTAAATTAGCATTTCCCTCACAACTAAGAATTTTAATCATCTTTTCATGTACTTATTATCCATTTTTATGTGTGAATGTGTGAATATCTGTTCAAAATCTGACTATTTTTATTGTTTTGTTCTTTCTTTCTAATTATAATTTTATATATTTTAGGTGCAATGACACAGCAGTTTGAATATATTTTTAATGGCAAATGACATATTATATCAGTATATTGGATTTTTCAAAACATCCAAAAAATGAATGGCTATGCATGTTAAAAAAGTGGATAATCACAATTGAAAACACTAACAAAATATAAAAGGAAGACTATAAAAAAGAAACTCATTCTTGTGTGAGATGTAAACCAAATCTTCATTAAAAATAGAATCTTTAAAAGTTACTTTTGGTGATATTTTCAGAAGTCTCTGGTTAGAAGACACTACACTGTTTGGATGGCACAATACTCTTTCAGATGTGATGTCTTAGTTTGGTAGAAAAGTCAGTTGAATTTTGTTGTACTGTGTGTGTGTTTTTTTTTTTCTTTTTAGGATTATTTAGATATTTTTGATAGACTATTTTTTACAGCAACTTTAGGTTCACGGCAAAATTGAGCAGAAGTACAAAGTTTTCCCATATATCCTCTGCCCCACACATGACATGCATAGTCTCCCCACCAACAATATTTTCCACCAGAGGAGTACATTTGTTACAGCTGATGAGCCTACAATGACACTTAATTATCAGCCAAAGATTACAGTTTATAATAAGGTTCACTCGGGATTGTGCATTCTATGGGTTTTGACAAATGCAATGAATTACATCCACCATATAGTATCATAGAGAATAGCTTCATTGCACCAAAAATCTCCTCTGCCCTCCCCTTCCCCCCACTGTTTATCTCTCCCTCCCCCCCAATCCCTGGCAGCCACTGATCATAGTTTTGTCTTTTCAATATGGCACATAGTTGGAATCATACAGCATGTAGCCTTTTTAGGTTGGCTTCTTTCACTTAGTAATATGCATTTAAGGTTCCTCCATGTTTTGCTGTTGTTTTGTGGTTTGATAGCTCATTTCTTTTTAGCACTGAGTAATATTCTATTGTCTGGATCTACCACAGTTTATTTATCCATTCACCTACTGAAGGACATCTTGGTTCCTTCCAAGTTTTGCCAATTATGAATAATGCTGCTATAAACATCCGTGTTTATATCTGTGCTTATCCATATGGAAGTTTTTGTGTGGACATAAGTTTTTAACTCATTTGCATAAATACCAAGGCGTACAATTGCTGGATCATATGGCAAGAGTATGTTTAGTTTTCTAAGAAACAGCCAAACTGTCTTCCAAAGTGGTTGTGTAATTTTGCACTCCCACTATTGAGGAATGAGAGTTTTTGTTGCTCTACATCCTTGAAAGTATTTGGTGTCATCGGTGGTGCAGATTTTGGTCTTTTTAATAAGTGGGTACTTATATTTCATGTTGTTTTACTTTGCAATTCCTTAATGACATGTGCATCCTTAATGACAGAAGCATTTTTTCATATGCTTACTTGACATGTGTATATATTCTTTGCTGGTGTCTGTTCAGATCTCATGTATATTCTTTTTTTTTTTTTAAAGATTTTATTTATTTATTTGAGACAGAGAGAATGAGAGAGACAGAGAGCACATGAGAGGGGGGAGGGTCAGAGGGAGAAGCAGGCTTCCCGCCGAGCAGGGAGCCCAATGCGGGACTCGATCCCAGGACTCCAGGATCAGGACCTGAGCCGAAGGCAGTCGCTTAACCAACTGAGCCACCCAGGCGCCCAGATCTCATATATATTCTTAATCAGATTGTTCATTATCTTCTTGTTGAGCTTTATAATATATAGTATTCCTTTTTTACTTCCCACTTATCAGTAAGATGGAATGCTTCAATGGCTTCAAAGCTAAAAAGCGGGGGTTGTAAATGTGATCAATATGTCTAATAGATCAGTGACTCCTCAACCTGACTGATCAGAACTCCAATCTTTTGGAGTTCATTAAGTAATAAAACATTTCTTTTTTCACTAGGGATTCTATTTCATAATTTCTACATTTGGTTGAAAATTAAAAAACAAAAGAAGAAACTCCAGTCATTTTATGGCTGTCTAATTGGGACAATCACTAGAATAAACTAACCCTAGGGTGTTAGATATTCAAATGATGAACCAAAACTTACTGGGGTCCTATCAAGTACCATTCACTGTGTTAACTACTGGGAACCCATATAAGTTTCCATTCAATGATGTCATACAGTAAAACTAGAAAGTAAACAAGGAGGCAGATGAGTAAAAAAGAGATATAACATTTTATTTAATTACTATAAACATTGGAACCAAGGAAAACTGAAGAAGCGGACATTCAGATTGGAAAGATGAGCAACAACTTAGAGAACATTATCACTAAGTTGTATCTTTAAGGACAAATGAGAATCCACTAAGCAAAGAAAGGAGGATAAGTATATTCAGATATTCTTGCAAAGACAAAATAAGATAAGGAATTGATTTATGTTAGGAATAGCAAACCTATGACCTCAGGTTTGGGTTTAAATGGGGGATGGTAATAAATCAGGGTCCTCCATAAACAATACCCATGTAAAAGTAGGTATAGGCACACTACTCCACACCTATGTTGTTCTTCTTCCCTTTCTCCTTACTACTGCCTTTTTCTCTCCAGAAATGTACACAAATATATTATAATATATAAAATATAAACTGCATGAAAGCAGGAAACTTTTGTGTTTCTTTTTCTCAGTGTATCCTATGGAACTAGAAAAGTATCTAGCACTTGTTATATGATGAGTATTTATTTGTGAAATAAATGAAAGAACAGATATCCCTATAATGTAAATTCGGTGATATTATGGGAAGAACTGCAGGTCAGAATTATAATAGTTATAGAGCTGGTCAGACCACTATTGGACCAGTCTCTTAAATTTTATCAGTCAATTTTCTCATAGGTAATTACAAAAAGGAATGCTACCCATGCAGCATCATGAAAGGATTAACTATTATGATATAAATGAAAGAGCTCTATAAACTCCATATTATACAAAAAAAAGGATTTTTGTTTATGTTAAGAGTTTGAATGGCAACATGGTATTGTGGAAAGAGCACCAGGTTCATGGTGAAGAAAAAGAATGAAATACTGATATCATTTTACTTTTTCATTTTTTATATTCTCTGCAAAATTGAATCAACCAAATGCACTTGAATATATAAATTGGTTTCAGACTGCATTATTCAACACCCCTCCTACTGTCAGGATGGGTTATTACACAGACCATGAATGATAGTTTATGTAAAACTATGGGTTAATCTACTTTTGAAGCATAAATATTTTTTTTTAAAGATTTTATTTATTTGACAGAGAGAGACACAGCGAAAGAGGGAACACAAGCAGGGGGAGTGGGAGAGAGAAAGCAGGCTTCCCAAGGAGCGGGGAGCCCGATGCGGGGCTCGATCCCAGACCTGGGATCATGACCTGAGCTGAAGGCAGACGCTTAACGACTGAGCCACCCAGGTGCCCCGAAGCATAAATATTTTGTTGCTATTGTTGTCTCTTTGTTTTTATGTCCATCTTTCATTTGAAGTGCTTCTCCTGAGAGTACATTAGACCCTGGACCCCTTTTCTATTGCTACAACTCAGTGTTCAATGTCACTGTAAGAACACCTCGTGCGTGTCTCTTTCATTTCAGATGTTGTCATGTTATGTACACATCATATCATGACTGATTCAGGTGTGATCATTCACAGCAGCAAGGAAAAGGGCCCATATGTCCAATTCCTTTTAGCAAACGATATCATATTGCTTTCTATGTGTTCAGTGCAAGGAGATCACATAATATTAATGAAATAAGGCAGAAAGTGTAAACGATTAGGGAAATATGACTCTTCCTCATGATTCCATTTGCCTTTTTGGTGAAAAAGCTGGAATAGGTTAGAAATAGTATGATATTAATTTCAGAGAAAATGTTTTTAAAACCATTATGGTAAAACAATAACAACAACAACAATAACAACAAGTCACCAAGTAGTAAAATGTATATTTACTGGGCAATAATCATTTTGAGAGCTGTTTCAGAAATATTTCCAAAGGAATGAATCACCTACCTTGAGTGCAATTATATTATGCAAGAGATGGCTCAGCTCGCTTATGGGTAGTTAGCAACAGCTTGTATTTAGCTAAGATACGTCTATTTATGCCAATAATTTTGTTGTGAAATAGTTCTAATGATATGGTACTTACCCAGATGTTTTTAAAATGCCTTTCCACAAATGAAACTGTGAGGACAGGCTGTAATAAATAGATACCAAAAGGAAAATAAGGCAAAGGAGAAGATTGTGATAATAACTCAACGCTATCATGAAAAACGGGCTGTGTCTGAGCAAAGGAGACATTTTTTTCATAGAGAAATCAGAGCTTCCTGGATGATATGAAAAGTTAAACTTCAAACTCTGCTCTATAGTTGAAAATACATCCATTACCTAGGTATTATGATTATGATCTCAGATAAAGTGGATATGGAATACATTGACTAGCTATAAATTTCAAACTGGAATTTCAGAAAAATTTTAAATACAAAGAACTTAGAATAAGAATATAGCAAAATAAAGTAGTTAAATCAGATCCAAATATATAGACCATATATATTCTATAGCATGACTAAGATGAGCTTATATTAATATATCCAATTAATTGTTAACAATTCCAAAATACATGAAAACTCAAAGTGTTGAAAATATTTTGTTTTGTTTCCACTTTCTCTCCCTTTTTCCTGGAAGGATAGTTTTTTTTTTTTTTTAATATTTTATTTATTTATTTAACAGAGACACAAGGAACACAAGCAGGGGGCGTGGGAGAGGGAGAACCAGGCTTCCTGCTGAGCAGGGAGCCTGATGTGGGGCTCGATCCCGGGACCCTGGGATCACGACCTGAGCCGAAGGCAGACGCTTAATGCCTGAGCCACCCAGGCACCCCTGGAACAATAGTTTTTTCTGGTAGTTTTCTAGTGTACCACATTATGTCCCTCTGGCTTGAATAAATTAATATGATTTTCTTTTTGGGAGCAGAGTATTCTCCACAGAATTTAGGACTTATTTTATAATTGTACATTCTTTCAAATATATACTTAATATTGAACTTTCTGGGTTTCACTCCTGCTGTCTTTGTACCATATTTGACAGACTGAGTTATACAGCAATGATGGTGCATTAGGTGGTCTATTATAATGCAGTTTCCTTTCAGATTAAAACTTTCCAAAAGAAAGTTAATATGATTCTTTCTTTATAGTACAGATAAAGAAGATAAGGTTTCTTAGCTTCTTGCTATATTTCTGTTTCATCTAAATCTTAGTCATATAATCGTTTTCTTTTCTTTTTTTTTTTTTTAAAGATTTTATTTATTTGACAGAGAGAGATACAGCGAGAGAGGGAACACAAGCAGCGGGAGGGGGAGGGGGAGAAGGAGGCTTCCCGCGGAGCAGGGAGCCCGATGCGGGGCTCGATCCCAGGACCCTGGGATCATGACCCGAGCCGAAGGCAGACCCTTAACGACTGAGCCACCCAGGCGCCCCAATCGTTTTCTTTTCTTTAAAAATGATTTGTAATTACAAAACTCTCCCAACTCCAGATTTTTCTGGGACTGTGGCAAATTATATTCATTGTTCCATCAGTCCAACATTTTGAAAGGAAAGGGTGAAATGGTGTTAGCAGATTTTGGCAAATGTATTATTCAGGAAAGGTTAGTGAACTGCTTCTTGCTGAGCCAGAATACCCAGTCTTGTTTTATCTTGTAAAAACAAAAGCATACATGAAGATTTCCCCATTGTACTCAACAAGCTTTCTGAACCCACACAGAATGTAGCTCTTGCTCGGAACCATTCCTAATGATTTCCTCCACAGCCAGACCGGAAACCTAAAGCTCTTTAATATTCTAGACTCATTATTCTCATTTTCTATAATTTAACAACTCCTCATATTATTCTTAATGGAAAAGTCATGCAATATTGAGCAGTAACTGCTGTTAATTTCCTGCTGTATATCATTTGCATTTTTTGTTGCTGGTGGAGAGTAATTAACATGCTCTAATTATCATACTGATTGTCTTTTTTAGCTTATGAGAATATAGTCATCTCAACCCTCGTTGATCTTACAATAGTATATTTTATTGTTTCTTATAATAGTATCCTGGGATATACAAGACTGAAATTTTTACAGAAAAATTGTGTGATTCTGCAGTAGCAGGTTTTCTAAATGGTTCAATTTAAAACAGAGTAATGTAAGTTTTTATAGTTCCTATCAAAAAACATGGAGTCTTATTTCTGTGGCAGGACAAAGCCATCCTTTTTGTGAAGTGAATTACAGTTATATTACACTATTATCACATAAAAAAATGTTTCTCATATTCCATTCAGATTGTATCTTATTTCTTCATATTTCAAACGTTTATGTTAAAACTTGCTATGTATATACTTGTAAGTAATAATAAAAGTTACCTTGCAAGAATTTTTAGTATATTAGATTATTTCTACTAAAAATAACATTTTTATCAGTTTAAAATATTTACTTTGTAATTTCTAAAATTATCAACCAAAATTTTATAAAATAATATGGAGACAAAGAAAAGATAAAAATAAATCACGCTCTATTTTTGAAATAGTACAAAAAAAAAAAACTATTGATAGTACAACAAATTGTTGACAATGTTCAACTCATATTTTATGTCCAAACATACCCTGAGCATAGCTAGATGCATTATCATAGGAGAGTTTGTATGTTCATTTGGTGAAGGGCAGATTTCAGGACAGTCGTTATTTATGACAGACGTATTATATCCAAGGAATGCTATCCCACAAAAGTTACAATGAGGAATAGGACTCATTTCCATATTAACTTCCATTTGGTTCCAATTATCAATGTATTCTGTACCATGGAAAAGAAAACAAAAGGCAGAAAGAGGACCTGAATATAAAACACTAGACAAAGGTGCTCCTTTGTTTTTTAAATTTATAAACTTTTAGAAAAGAACATAAATTAAAATAGAGTATCACAAAAACAGTAAATAGATTGGAAGGGAAAGCAGTGATAATTCCTTCCTGTATTTATAAAGGCAGTTGTAATCAAAGGGGCTGAAATGCAAATCACACTTGCTCAAAAAAAATCAGTAGAGGGTAATGGTGGACTCTACATTTTGAGTAACTAAATTCTGATCATGACTCCACCATTTGTCTGAATTCTGACATAATACAAGTTATATAAAAACTTACAAGTTATTTTCCTTCTTTCCTAAATGGAGGTAATATTAACATTTATCTCACACGGTTGTTTTGAGTATTACAAAATTACACATCAGGTAAAACACTTCCCATCCTGAGTGGCTCAAAGAAAAAAAAAATCAATTAAAAATTGGCTATTCATGGGGCACTTGGGTGGCTCAGTCCGTTAGGTGTCTGCCTTCAGCTCAGGTCATGATCCCAGGGTCCTGGGATTGAGCACCATGTCAGGCTTTCTGCTCAGTGGGGAGCCTGCTTCTCCCTCTCCCTCTCTCTCTCTCTCTGTCAAATAAATAAATAAAATCTTTAAAAAAATCTGTTATTTTTATTTTTTATGTTTTATTTTTTTTAATTTTTTTTTTTTTTTTGACAGAGAGAGAGATAGCGAGAGCAGGAACACAAGCAGGAGGAGTGGGAGAGGGAGAAGCAGGCTTCCCGCCGAGCAGGGAGCCCGATGCGGGACTCGATCCCAGGACCCTGGGATCATGACCTGAGCCGAAAGCAGACGCTTAACGACTGAGCCACCCAGGCGCCCCCAAAAAATCTGTTATTTTTAAAAGGAGCTTTATCTAGGTGGACCTAATTGGCTTTAGGAATTTTTCAATTCTGGACTCTAGTCCCATAATCAGAACTAGGTTTGCTTCTATCCCTTGGTTCAGCTCTGCTCTGCATGTGTTGGTTTTATTCTCATTTTGCACATGATCGCAGGATGACTGTAGCAACTCCTATTTCACACACTTTCTCAAGTTCAAATCCAGTGTGCCCTTAAAGTTTCTCAGAAACATCTAAACATGACTTGTTGATTAGGCATGAATCATATGCCCAAACCTGAGTTACTGTGACCAAAAAGTTAAATCCACCAGGTGGTTTAAAACTAGATCACATGCTTGCCTATTTGTAGAGGTAAAGTCCCACCCAAACCACATGCCCTAAGATGAGTGAGCTTTTGATACCCAAATGAAAACTGTGGGTCTTTACCACAAATATGGCACATAGATAGTAGGGGCCTAAACAATAAAGCTAGCAAGCAAGAAAAAAGCAAGGGGTGGTTATATATAAGAACTATATGATATAAATGTTACGGAAATAGTTTAGTTTTGATTCAAGTTAAAAAAAAATGAGTATCTGAGCTTAAGCAAAACTTCTAAACTCTCAGAATCTCAAGTTCTTCATCACTAAGACAAGCAAGGATTTCCTCTCAAAGTTTTTGTGACATAATAGAGAAAGTATCTATAAAATAATTACTTTTGTGTTTCACTGAGAAATATTATATGGTAACTAAATGTCATATTAAATAATACAAGAATTAAAAAAGATAAAATATTCAAAGACATGTAAAATGTGAGTAATCAAAATTGGTTAAGTAAATTGTGTTTTATATGTACAACATAAAAATGAGCAATAATTAGAATGGTTGGATGAATAAAGTCACAGAAAGGACATTGTTAAAAAAAATATAAAAGTTATAAAGAAGTATGGTCAGTGTATTTTTTTTTTTTTGAGAAAGAGAGAGAGAGGGGGGGTGGGGGGGGCAGAGGGAGAGAGAGAGAGAAAACCCTAAACAGGTTCCACACTCAGCACGGAGCCTGAAGCTCCTGAGATCATGACCTGAGCCAAAATCAAGAATCGACACTTAGCCAACTAAGCCACCCAGGCACCCCTGGTTAGTGTATTCTTTATGAACACTTAAAATCTTGTATATTTATAGAAAGGTAAATATGGAAAAGGCATTTTTCAAATCTGTAGGAATAAGCTTAAACAAACAGGAAGACCTTTTAAAGCAAACAGAAGGAAGCAAGCCCCCTCTTTCTTTTCTAGCCGTGTTGTTTCCACTCACTGCCTATTGGCCCAGGTTAATGTGGCAAAGCAGAAATGTGGTTTACAGATTCTAGTATCAAACATCTCAAAGCAAATTGTGGAAGGGTGATTTTGGAGCTGAAATACAAGAACTGACAGCTAATTAGGTGATATCAATTTGTTTATCAATAGAACCATGTAAGAAACAATGGAAGCCAGACAACAAAGGGATGATATAGTTAAAATGATTAAAGAAAATAACCATTGAACCAGAATTTTTACTCATTACAAATATCCATTAAGATGTAAATGGAAGTTTTGAACAAATGGAAAGTGTGAAAATGTTACCAAAAGACAAATACTAAACAAACCACAGAGGTGTGTTTATTAGGCAAACGGAAAAGATTTATTTCAATTGCTTTAACAGAGACTAAGTAAAAACAAGATAGGTGGTTTTATTTCTTTTCTAACGTAAACATCTAAAGTGAGAAGCAGTCTAGGGAAACACGGTGGGTTTCCTGTACAAGGTTCTTCAGGAACACAGATTCACTCTTTTCATTGCTCTATCGTCCCTAAGACTTGTTCTCATTCAAAGTCCTTACTGATTCACCCCCACCACAACTGTGTCCCAGACTGCAGAAAAGATCCCAGAGCAGAAAGAATGGAAATTAGCTTCCCTTTAAAGTTATCACATGAAGTTGAACATGGTAATTCTACTCATATCTCTTTACCCAGAACTTAATCACTGGGACACTCTTTGCTGAAAGAAAGGCTGGAAAATGTGGTCTAAGAAAAATTAAGGGTTTTGGTTTTTTTTTAAAGATTTTATTTATTTATTTGAGAGAAAGAGAATGAGAGAGCACATGAGAGGGGTTAGGGTCAGAGGGAGAAGCAGACTCCCTGCCAAGCAGGGAACCCGATGCGGGACTCGATCCAGGGATTCCAGGATCATGACCTGAGCCGAAGGCAGTCGCTTAACCAACTGAGCCACCCAGGTGCCCAGAAAAATTAAGGTTTTAAAAAAAAGAACAGTTCAGGTTTAAGGTAACATCCAATAGTTTCTTCTGAGTTGCATCTTTGAGGTACCCTTGCAAATTGATTGCATTGTATGTGGGAAGAAATGGCTGACATTTTGAATAAAACAATTGAAGCCAAAAAAATCTATTGGCTAAATCTGAATTAAGGTTTTTTTTTTTTTCCCTGAAGGAGTCAAAATACTCTGGGCAATTTCAGCATTATAGATTCAATTTGGGAATCCTGTGAAGCTACACCTGAAATATGAGCCTCAGTTTATAATATTTTCCTCCTGACAAAGGTTTTCCATGGCCATTTTGAGATTATGATGTAATGAGATTGAATCTGTGTGCTACTCATGCCAAAACCCTTCCTGCACATAAAGAAACATATCTATTAGGGATTTAAAATCATAAACAATATTTAAATGTTGCTGAAAATCCTTGCCAAAAATGTTGAAGATTCTTTCTAACCCACACGTTTTTCTTCCAGATGGCTATAAGGACAAGGTAGAATAATACTCATTCTTACTATTTTTCCCAGGCCACTAGCTCAGTGAATTGAATTCATATATAAAGCAATTTTATCAGTCTTTTTGGAAGTTGTGGTCTAATGCAACCTCAATTCAATTCTGGTTGTTCATTCTTTTCTAATTCACCAGAATTGAAATGTAGATCAAATAAAAAAGAGAAGTAGCTCTTCCTATTCTTAAAGAGTTAATTTAGAACACCTTGCTGGGTACTGTGGTTTGATATTTCTTATCCTTTTCGAAGTCCTGAAATGTCTTCTCTGATGAACATATTTTAAATGGTAGTTCTAATGAGAAATCAGGTAACTTCTTCATGTATCAGATTCTGTATGGTGATAAGCCAATGAACATGTGTGGTGGCAGAAATCCTTCTGAAATATTCACCCTGTTATTTTGGGGAAACCATTCAACCATGGAAAAAGGAAGAATGCACATGTCAGAATCTCTCCAAGGCTATTTTTGTGTATGTGCAGTTCAGTGTAATTCCTAAAACCGCTCAAATATACTGTTTGATATAAAGTTGTTTTTCTATCAATTTATTTGCTGATAATTTAACGTTTCAGTTAGAAGCAAAAGATGATTTATTCCTAGAATTTATAAAAATACATCTCACCATATTCCAATCATGTCCCAACAAAAATTACCAGGAATTTTTTTTTTTTAAGATTTTATTTATTTATTTGAGAGAGAGAATGAGAGACAGAGAGCATGAGAGGGAGGAAGGTCAGAGGGAGAGGGAGACTCCCTGCTGAGCAGGGAGCCCGATGCGGGACTCGATCCCGGGACTCCAGGATCATGACCTGAGCCGAAGGCAGTTGCTTAACCAACTGAGCCACCCAGGTGCCCCGGAATTTTTTTTTTTTTTAAAGAGGGCAGGGAGGGCCTGAGGAAGAGGGAGAGAGAGAATCATAAGCAGGATCCACGCCCAGGAGGAAGCCCAGCACCGGGCTTGATCTCCCAACCCTGAGTTCATGAGTTGAGCTGAAATCAGTATCAGTCACAACCAGCTGAACCACCCAGGTGCCCCAGGAATATTTTTTTTTTTTGAAGGCAGAAAAAATAAAAAACAAAATAATGAAATGGCATAGATTACGCAGTCCAGAAGTTGTTGGTTTGGCCAGCAAACCTGAGGCGGTGAATGAAAAGATTACTCCAGACACCTAAGTAGGAGAGAGGAGTGGGCCTGGGGACCAGATGCCCTAGTGGTGAAAGGTCCTGAATCAGACTCTGCCTCCACCTTTATTGTGAATGTTATCAATATAACAAGGGAATAAGAAAAACAAGAAGAAATATGAAGCTTTAATAACCCGGACAGTGTTTTAGGGAGTATCATGTGAATGGAACAAGCTGTACTCATGAGGAGGGTGCAGACAGGGAGTGCATGGAGTGAGTGACCTCCAAAGATAAATGTTTCTCCTAATTCAGGAATTTACTCCCTGGATGAGTGCATTGAGCCGCATGGAGGATCCAGTTGTTTTCAGCCCAGAAACCTTAAAGGGGGCCCAGTTTTCTGGACATTCTTTCTTTGCTTTCCAGCTAGTCTCATCCAGGGAGGCATGTGTTTATTAAATCCTATCCAACCAGGCACTATGAATTCCCACAAGAAGTATCTGAAAATTTTAAATGCTTTAGAAATATGAAAAAGATAACACTTAAAATCAAATGGAAAATGAAGACACATGTGATACAATGTGAATAATTAATGTAAAAATAATTAAGAATTTCATTTTGAAAATAAGACAAAAGTAATCTTGACTGGTTGGGAATTTAAATTAAAATAAAAGTAAATAATAAGATAATACAATACAGTAAGAAGAAAAAATGCATATACTTTTATCTAATATTCAAAGGAAAAATAATTCTTATGTGAAAGTAGTAGAAGAGAACATAAAATGAAAACGCAAAAAATTATATTATAAAAGTTTAAAACTTTAGTACATCAATAATATCATATAAACATTAAAAGCCATGCAATAATCCTGAAAAAATTGAAATAGATGACAAATAATATATTTAATACACAAAGGGTTCATAAATCATTAAGAAAAGTTATACATTCTCACATAATTTAATGTTGGAAAAAGGCATGGACAGGAAATTCAGACATTGATCCAAGAAACATATAAATGTTTAAAGGTAACTAGAAATAAAATAAATGAAAAATTCCAAACATGTGACTTTTCATAACTACTTAATATCATGACAAAGGTACTATGCAATATTCAATATGGTGAACTTTGTGCACTCCTAACTTAGGTTTAAATCACAAAAATACTAATTCAAAGGAGTACATGTACCCCTATGTTTATAGCAGCATTATCTACAACAGCCAAATTATGGAAGCAGACCAAATGTCCATCAACTGATGAATGGATAAAGAAGATGCGGTATATATATAATACAATGGAATAATACTCAGCCATAAAAAAAAAAATGAAATCTAGCCATTTGCAACGACATGGATGGAGCTAGAGAATAGTATGCTAAGGAAAATAGAGAAAGAAAAATACCATAGGATTTCACGCATATGTGGAATTTAAGAAAAAAACAAAAGAGCAAAGGGAAAACAAGAGAGAGGGAGGCAAACCAAAAAACAGACTCTTAAATACAGAGAACAATCTATGGTTACCAGAGGGGAGGTGGGTGGAGGGATGGATTAAACTGGTGATGGGGATTAAGGAGTGGACTTGTGATGAGTACCGAGTGTTGTATGGACATGTTGAATCACTGTATTATATACTTGAAAACTAATATTACACTGTATTTTAACTAACTGGAATTTAAATTAAAAATTTAAAAAATAAAAATAAATAAAAGTTTTGTAATTAAACATTTGTGATGCATTTTGTAAACAAATCAAATTTTAAAACTTTAAAATATTTATTCTCTTTAGGGGCACTTGGGTGGCTCAGTTGTTTAAGTGGTTGACTCTTGATTTAGGCTCAGGTCATGATCTCAGGGTTGTGGAATCAAGCCCCGCATGGGCTCTGCCCTCAGTGTGGAATCTGCTTGAGATTCTCTCCCTCTCCCTTTGCCCCTCCCTCCGCTCACATGCATGCATTTGCTCTCAAATAAATAAATAAATAAAATCTTTAAAAAAAATAAAATATTTATTCTCTTTGATTCATTAATTTCATTTAAAGAACTCCATTAAATTATCCAAATTTACTAATTTATTAATTTATCCAAAGAAAGCAGTAAAAAATGTGCTCAAAACTTTGGATCTGAAGGTTATCTCTACAATGTGATGTGATAAAATAATTAGGATAAAATACTTACTATAGACAGTTATATTATTTATGATATTTTATTTACTTGGAATACAGTTTTCCAAGATTATTTGATGTCAATGGAAAATTTCTATTGCAGTGTTGGAAGGAATAAAAATGCATCAAAGTATGCAGAGATATTATATATGGAGAGTGAAAACAGAAACACACACATGCATGTACATGTAATAAATGTTTTATTTTTTAGTTAGCTACAAAAGAAATGTATTACTACTCTCAGAAAATTCATTAATTTACATTTCATACCAGGTTTATAAGGATGGGCAAAATATATAATGGCAAAATTCTGGTTGTATGATTTTTCATAGTGTTGGAAGTTATATGTTTAAGAACCTATCTTTATATCACAAGATTTATTTAAACTTAAACAAGTTGTAAATTTCCCAGCATTTTTCTTGTGAATCTTTTTAAAAACTGTTCATAAATGGTTGCCAAAATAAGAACACTATTAAAGTTTATAGATAACCATAGGTTAAACAAAAATGATATTATTGGATATGAAAAGTTTTAGTGACTAAAAAGCCTAAGTGTCAAAGCTGTGGCCTTACTTTTATTCTGCGCTGCTCATCAGGGTTCTCTTTAAGGAATGTTATTGTACCCTAAAATAAATATTTCTATTTTAAGGAAGTAAAACATATTTAAAGGTGTTTAAGGATACAAATACCAAGTTACTAGAAGTAATTTTCAAAATGACACATAAAATGGTAATAAGAGTTCCCCAAGTCACCATTTCAGACATCTAAGAAGCTTTTCAAAATGTTTGTAATTAGTAATGAGTTTGGGAAAGTCTTCAGAAAAATAGTCAGAAATTGGAGTTTTGTGTTCCGTGAGTCAGTGCGAATGGATAGGGGAAAAACCTCAAGAAAAAAATGTTTCAACATGTTTCTAGTTTTTTTACTACAATAGGACAAAACCAACAAAATAAAGATTAAATGATCGAACATTTTATAATGCGTATTTTCCAATAAACTGATTTGTTTATATTTTTAAATGACACTCTATAATCATTTCTCAGCCATCAACAGTAACTCATGAAATTATTTTTTTTCAGTCACCAAATGGGGACAGGGAGAAAGAAGCTGTCCCAAATAAAAGAGCTCCCTCTGCCAAGAAAACTAATTAGGCCCTCAGTGTCTGCCTGATTACTTGGCTCAAGCAAGACTGTTTCCTCACAGAGACCTCCAGAGATTAAAGCATTTCTACCAAAGTGTGGCTTCATCTTTCATTGAAGTATTAAGAAATGACATAGGGGATCAAACCACAAAATAATTCACTACCTTTGCTCCCTACCATTGCTCCACAAGGGACCCCATATATTACTAACAAATGCTTTTAAAATCTACTCTAAAGCAGTCATCCATGAATTCATCTAAACCTTTCTTCATTCTGTTATGTTTTAAGCCTTTATGCTGTTCTTGGAGAGGAGTTCCATTCACACGTTTGCCATATATTTTTGTCACACAATGCTTTGAAACACATCTCATCCAGCTACTTAAGAAGCATTTTTATCCAAGATCATATATCTAGGATTCATTCTCTTTTAAAAGAATGGAAATCAATTCTCTTTGGACAAATTGAGAGTATTAAGAGATACAACATATGCCAAGTGCCCAGCAAAGTGCCTGGGACACAGCACCCACTGAACAAATTTAGTTTCATTTTGTATTTCCTGTAATCACCATGAAACCACTCCTTCAAAGGTTAAGGCTACTTCAGTGTTTTACAATTTGTTTTTTTCAGTATTTATTAAGCCATATTCATGTATTCATGATTTTATGAAGTCTAGACATTAGCCATCATCATCTCCTGCCAGAATTATTACAATACTTATTCACTGGTTTCTCTATTTCTGTTTTCATTTCCATCCAAGTCTGTTCTCAGGACGAATGTTAGAGTTCTGAAAAGCAGTAACAACAATAACAACAAAACAGCAAAAAATCCAAACCCCTTCTCCCACCTTGTTGTTAAACTCCAATAATTTATCATATAAGACTGAAAAGTGCAGGTTCCATATTTTTATTCCTTGTTACCTGTCTACTGATTATGCCTTTCTGCTCTAGCCTTACTGATCTGCTTGGTTTTTTGTTTGTTTGTTTGTTTGTTTGGGGGCGGGGATGATTTGAATGAGAAAAGCCCAAAGATGTTCCCTTTCTGGGACCTTTGCAGGGAGAACTTCTCATTACCACCCTATAGCAAATTCCTTCTCAGCTATATTCTGTATCAGAAACCCAAAGAGTGAAAAAAAATCTCCTGCAACGTCTCCATATTTTCTTAATGAGCAACCAAATTGTACACAAGGAAAAAGTATGGGAATATATGCATACAAAGTAATATAGCATAAGAATTTATAATATAGGGCGCCTGGGTGGCTCAGTTGGTTGAGCGACTGCCTTCAGCTCAGGTCATGATCCTGGAGTCCCAGGATCGAGTCCCACATCGGGCTCCCTGCTCAGCAGGGAGTCTGCTTCTCCCTCTGACCCTCCCCCCTCTCATGTGCTCTCTCTCTCATTCTGTCTCTCAAATAAATAAATAAAATCTTAAAAAAAAAAAAACCTTTAAAAAAAAAAGAATTTATAATATAAAGATGTTGAAAGAGTAAGGAAGCAGAGAGGCAACAAGTATAAAAGAGATAGGAGGTTACTGTGTCTCCAAAAAAGAAAAAAAATGGTAAAGAAATTTTAAAAAATAAAATAAAATAAAAATGTGATGATACAACAGTTCCCTTGAGGTAAATACATTCTTACTCTTAAGATCAAATTTACATCATATTTTAGAGGCTGAATGTCTTGAATTCTGAAGCAGGAAATGGAAAAAAATAATTAGAAGTAAAGTGTATTTTTTTTTTCAAATCAACTTGGCCAGATCTCAATTACTTTATGCATTTTACCCACATAATGTCAATTATATGTATTTATATGGTTATATGTTTATTAAACCTTATTGTAACTGTTATAAAGGAGCTTGTTTTAAATTTCAAATATTTCCCAGGGTTTTAAAGAAAAGGAGAAAGAGAAGAAATATTTGAGGGAATTTGTGAAAGATTACCTCTATTACAATGCAGCTTGCAATCTGAGGACAGGAAAAGAATACTGTAGGATGCTAAAAGGAACATCTTATAGCCATGCCATATTTAGCGACTACATACGCAAAATTTTAGTATCATTCTGTACAGTGAATTCAGAAAATCCCAGAAATTATCTTTGTGAGTGCAGAAATGAGAAGTATTTTTATGTGTGTTTTTAACCTCACACATTGTTATATAATTTTCTTTTTGCTTATCTGGTTCTTCTTTTGTTTTGTTTGTTTTGTTTTGTTTTTGTAGGAAACTTTAAGTAACTTCAGGTGACATTCATTTTCCCTTTTTGTTCCAGAAAATAGCAAATGTCTGATCTTGTTCACTTGTTGTAGAATGATAAAGTGAATTTCTGTTGGTCATACAATTCTATAATTTTTAAAGAAAAAGGCAAATGGTCACACCTGGAGAAAGCAGTAGACTCTTCTTTTTTTTTTCCCCCAAAAATAAAAGCAAGGAATTTGCTATTTATGTCATATTTTAAGAAAATAAGTTCATTTTTCAAAATTTCCCCAAAGCATTTCTTACATAAAATTTTAATATTTGCCAAATTAAAAGACACACATTAATGTCCAATAGAAAGTATTACACAGACTGAAAAGTATCTGAGTCATTTTAGCCAATGGATGATGATAAACTGCAGTACACAAAACAACACTAATGTGTGCAGTCAAGTGGTACATAAATTACAGTTACCTCTAATTTTAACATCCTCACTAATGATCATTTAGATGTGGTAAGCAGCAAATTAATATAGCTCACGGTGAACATAATATTGGGAAATTTTGTGAGCACTTTTTGGTCAGACAAACTTGAATTTAGTTCCTCAAAACCATTTAAAATGAGATTAACACCATATGTTTTGTGTAATTACTAACCACCCCCCCCCACAAACATTTAAAGTGTATACCAAATCCAGGAAATTTCATTTAAAAGGTGTTAAGAAGCTACATTAGTCTAACATTTTATAAATATATGTAAAACATTCAAGTATCTCATAACAGGAAATATGTTCATTATTCTTCAGTAGTATAACGTGATGAGAGCTTGAAAATGATATCCTTATTTCTTACGTATGCTAGAAAATGAATCATACAATAGCCTAGCAACTATGTGCTTCACATCATCCTATCACGAAGGTGAAATAAACTGGAGTAGCATAAAAAGAAACAATCATGAATTTATTATAGTGGAATCCGCATAAAAATATGTAAGTTATAAATAATGTTAAAATATTTAAAATGATAATGCTTTAAAATGTACTATACTGTGAAGAAAGTGGTGAAGGGATGAAATTTGTTCTTTAACGTGTCTTGGAATACTGTCTTGGGACAAAGCCCAGAGACAGGTGATCCACCCGGAAGCTCGGATCCTGAGGTGGTTAGGCAACAGCCAAGAAATGTACTTCTGGCATCTGAGGTGACTGGCACTGGGTCACAGGGCACACACCCCCTCTTGGTAACTTCACAGGAAGCTCTAGCCTTCTCCTCCTACTCCAGGTGCAAACGATGTCTTTCCGAATAAGATGAAAACTTGCAGCCCATCTGTCTACTGAACAAATCAGAATCTGCCTTTTCAATTTTCAGTTGATATTTGAAAACTAAGTGTTGTGTTGGTAAGTTGATGATTGATGTGACTCATTTATATTTAAAGAGTGAGATATGCATTCAGCTCTTGGAAATGACACTGGGTTACACTGGAATTTTTGAGTCATAAACAAGAACAGATGAACAGAGGAGGGAGCAATAGTTTGAAAAATGAGAAGGGAACGGGGAGTTTATGATAGAATTTATTTTTTTTAAAGATTTTATTTATTTATTTGAGAGAGAGACAGACGGAGATAGTGAGACAGAGCACAAGCAGGGAGGCGAGGGAGAAGCAGGCTTGCTGGGAGCCGGATGCGGGGCTCGTATCCCAGGATCCCGGGATCCATTACCTGAGCAAAAGACAGACGCTTAACTACTGAGCCACCCAGGTGCCCCTATTTTTAAACCATCATAGACATACTGCCCCTGCTTTTAGTTAAATCAAAAATGGATGAGGTTTTCCCAGTGTCTTATAATGTGAGTCTATGCATGGAATGCATGAAGAAAGTAGAGCTGCGAGGTTGAAAGTGGAGGCTCTTATTTAAGCAGGCAGTCTGGGCCCAAATTCCACAGCCAAAATTTATTCACTGTGTGAACTTTGATAAAATCAGTATACTGTCTCTGCTTCAGGGTCCTCAACTAACAAATCATGTCACATTAAGACATACTTAATATTTGTGTAAGTATTAAATTAAATGATATATGAAAAATGTTTGAAAGAGTGCTTGGTTCACAAGAACACAAAGATTATTAACTGTACATATTTTCAAAGTGCTGCCCTTTTACTTGCTTTTTATAATGTCTTTATTAAGCCAATACTATATTTCATGTAAACATTACCTAGAAATACCATATTGGTCTTATATATTTGAAGTATTAAGTTCTTATTAAATGATCACCATTTCTCTTCCATACCCCTCCAACTGAAGCTACTGTGTACATATGTATATACGTATATATACATATATAAATAATTATATAGACCTATTTTCCATCCCTCAATAAGATTTCCTCTTCTTTCTCTAATTTGTACAAACCTCTTTCTTAGGTTTGTACTTTTCCTCCTAAAATCTGAACTTTTCTTTCTCAAGACTCAACTAAATCCATACCCCCTCTTTGAAAACCTTTTTAAAGCAATCCCAAGATTAAGAGGTTGATTCCATTTCTTCTAAAGTGCTAACGTCTGCTCTCTCTCAATCAGAAAGTTCCTCTTAAATATTGCTCATGTTACAGGATCATCTTTCAGTAAAGAGTGAAGAAAGAAAAATTTTTAAATGAGTTAAAAAGAGGGGCGCCTGGGTGGCTCAGTTGGTTAAGCGACTGCCTTCGGCTCAGGTCATGATCCTGGAGTCCTGGGATCGAGTCCCGCATCGGGCTCCCTGCTCGGCAGGGAGTCTGCTTCTCCCTCTGACCCTCCTCCCTCTCATGCTCTCTGTCTCTCATTCTCTCTGTCTCAAATAAATAAATAAAATCTTTAAAAAAAATGTAAATGAGTTAAAAAGAAAAGTAGGAAACCAGCATTTATGTTCACTGGAAGAAAGTTGAATCTTCTAAACAATATTATCACTGATAAAATGCATGGAACTTCTAAGATAATTTTGACTAGGTGGATAAGCATAGTCTGACAAAAAAATAAGGTTTGTATTATAAGGCAATTCATCACAACTTTAAATGAATTAAGAATGGAATGAAACACACAATAGATGAGTAACAGATTTTGGAAAAGACCCCTATAATCCAGAGAGGCACACAGTGATAATGTTTTATTGAGCCATAACTGGATAGAAGTGTTCAAGAGGAGCTGGGCATATGAAATTTTATAAAAACTTTCTATAGCTCATTCATAGTTTGTTGTAAATAGATGTGCTTATTAAATGGCATCATAAAATGTATATAATTTGTTTTAAAAAAGTAACTCTTCTGTATGATTATATATGGTTTTTATTGCTCTGAACTAGAAATAGGTTTAACTTGTTCTGCTCTCTGATGACGGTTAAAGAAAACTCCCGATTTGATAATGGACTCCAAAACCAGTTGATTTTCTTTAAAAATACCTAGCAATAGTCCATAGCAAAAAAGTTATATTTACTTGTATATTACAGCTAGTTCATCTTGGATGATGCAGCAAGAATTAGATTACTTAAAATAGAAATCTTATGGCTTCCCAATTCAGTGATTACAAGTTAAATTAAAACTTTTATGGACAAAGGGAAAATTCTTGATTTAATAATACTTTTTGACTGACGTCCCTACACCTATGTTTTGGAGTGGTGATGTGGGGCCTCAATCATATTTGGTTTCAGAGTTTATGAGAAAAATGTGGACAATCTCAGTAAGATCATCTATTTCACAAAGCATCTGTAGAATATATCAATTCCATCACTGTTTAAATGACCATTAAAATGTATGGGAGTGCCTTTACTAATAAAAATAGAATCTCTGCAACACAGTTTCCTCAGAGAATATAGTATCAAAATCTATTCATTTTGCTGATTATCAAATCTTTGTTGAAAGAGAGAGATTTTTATGGAGATTGGCTGGGGGAATAGTTCATAGCATCCTCTATGTATTACAGTATGTAATTAGATTGAGCCAAATCATCAGGGATCTTTATTTGCAGTCACATCATTTTGACTCTTTATAGAGTTGTTTTTCCTATATGACACTTGAGATTTTATCCATATGCTCCTTTGTCCAATATAATTTTCTAGATTATTTACTTAAAAGATATTACTGAGGATATAGTCTCCTATATCCCATGAACTTATGGGAAGCTAGCAGTCTAATATATAATGGCATAGCCAGTATTTTAAAATAAAACCAGTCCAGCTGAGGGGCAAATATAAGGCCATGTGGGGACTTGATAGTAGAAATCGGTTTACTACTTCCTATTATCATAAGTAACACATAGAGCTTTGTCTTGTTTTGGTTTTTGCATTGTTTTGTTTTGTTTTTGTTTTTGTTTTACTTTTTACCCCTCATAGTATGGATGGATTTTATGTGTTTGATTTGAGCATCATGTGGCGTCAGCTTGGGGTATGGATATAGGCCGTGTGGAAAACCAGCATGGTGATCATTGGTTGTTTTCTCAGTCAGCGCATCTCGACTTTATTTTAGAAAGAAGCCATGTGGTTAGAATGGGGACAACATCATTAAAATCAGTGTCCCCTGATCACTGTTCGTTTGTCATGGATATGTACACAACACACACATTCAGCTGAGCAGAAATCCTGATCAGGGTATTATTTTACTTGGGATCAAAGAGAGAGTCTTTACCAGTGAGGGACCTGTGAGATTGTGCCTCTGTCAGTGGCCATGTTCCCTCTACAACTCCCGTTGAAGATGTGCCAGCTCTAGGTTAATGCAGATGTTCCATGCTATACTCTATTTTCAAAGTCAATGTTCCTTTAGCTTTTAAAGATGACTTATTCCTTGAGGAAGAATAGTGACAAAAATGGAGATATTAGATTAAGTGAGAAAGAAATAGCTGACCAATTTAATCCTCTTTAAATAAATGCAGTTGTGTACCAAATACTTTACTAGTACTTAGTCATATAAATGAAATGGAATATCTGTATTAGATCATTAGGGCTTTATAATTATACAAGCCGCTCCAACCCTATTTAAGGAGGAAAGTAAGAAAATGTATGTGATTTGTCAGTAACTTACTTGGCTTCTCACTACAGTAATAATACTCATCTAATTCCATGGAGTCCAATTTGACTAGTCATGTGTAAGAATACAAACAGACAGCACTGACTCCAAGAAATCACTGCACTATTTATACTTGCTCTGAATGGGTCTAGTATTTAGAAGTTTTTGATTTATGTCTTTCACAAATGACTTTTCACATATGTAGATTAACAATGGCCAGAAATGCTTTATTAGTGCTCCTGCCACTCTTCCTACTGAGGAGAAGACTTTATGTCCTCTCCCTTTGAAACTGAACTGGCACGTTGACTGTTTTAACTACAACAAGGTAGTGGAGGTCCTGGAACTTAGCCTGGAAGAGGCCTGGCTGTTCCTACTTTTGCATTTTGGGGTATTCTAAGTTGTAACATAAGAGGACAGACACCGTGAATGGGAAGGCCACAGGGAGAGGAGGTGCCTAAAAACTCCATGAAGAACCAACCACCCTAGAATCCCTGCTCAGCCATCCTTCCAACCACCCCCTTCAAGACAACTGAACCATGAGGGAGCCACCTTACAAGTTCCAGCCCACTGGAGCCCTCACTATCCATAGAACTGCCCCTGCAGCAAAGCCCAGTCATGGCCACCTCAAAGTATTGTGAGTAGTTTAAACATTGTTGTCACTCCATACCGCTTAGGCTGGGGACTTATTTTTTGTAAAACACTAGATATTTTCACCACTCTAGCTGCAAGATTTCGAAATGTCTCAAACAAAAAGTCATTGATACAGCTGATAGTGCCTCAGAGGAAAATAAATCTAACAGGGTCAAAAGGAATAAAATCAGCAAGATAAATTTTCTCATTTTATTCCTGGTAAGGTGTTTTCTTCAATTCTGTAGTCCCCAACCAAAAAAGCCTCTTAACTGCCTTATTTTTAATAACATAGTCTAATTAAGTAAAGGACCATTAGCAATGCAAACATTACTCAGTTTTATCAGTTTTCAACCACAGGTTAAGCTTAAAAGTGTAAAAAAAAGATTCTTATTGTAGTGATCATTTCACAATGTACACAAATATTGAATCACTATGTTGTACACTTGAAACTGATATAATATTATATGTCTGTTATGTTTCAATAAACAAAAGAGAAATATCCATTATGAAGATGATTCCTAAAAAACAAAAAACAAAAAACAAACACCGTTGACCTGGCTGTGAAGTTGGAAGCTAATGGTTCTCTTCTAAGCTCATTCAGCTCGATGGCAGACTATATTTCCATGAGCAGTAGGACTGTGGTCTTCATTTTCTGCTAGTGATCAGCTGGGGAACACTCAGCTCCTGGAGACTGCAGCGGTTCTTTGCCATGTAACCTCATAGGTCACAAAATGGGTGTTTGCTTTCTTTCAAGCCAGCAGGGTACGTATGACTCTTGGCCTTTCACCTTCTTTTCAAAGCTCCTTTGATGAGGTCAGGCCTACCCATGATAATCTCTTTGTACTTTAGAGTCAACTCAGCAAGACCCTAGTCAGCGGAATGTTCTATACTTTCACAGGTTTGGTTCACACTTCAGGGGAAGGAACTATGCAGGATGGATATAACAGAATGGGAATCTTGGGGCCCATCTAACAACTGCCTAACGTAGAATGCAGTTGACACCGGTCATTATTCCATTTTCACACGTGTAATTCTTATCTATCCACAGATTTGTAAATCATAGATCATAGAAGGGCATGGATCATTACCATAGTATCCACTTAGGAGAATCCTTTGTATATATTAGATATTTCTATTATATGTTGATTAAATACATATATGTATAAATACATGTACACTTACACATATCAAAACTATGTACCCTGGAGTTCCCTTAATCTAATCCTAATCCACCTAATATTACTTAAAACTTCAATTATTGGCTTATATCCATTTGTCTTTCAAAGAGATAGGGTTTTTTGTGTCATCATTGACTCCATCTTATGTTACGCTGTAGCTCCATTGTATTTTGATCTTATACTATACATAAAACATTGAAGTAGCTACTAGACTACAAAGTTTCTGCTCCCAGAAATATTTTCATCTACATAAAAAGCAGATACCAATCATTCTATTTTTCAACTATCATTTGTTTGTTGTATCTAAGAGTTAAAGGCAATACAGTTGACCCTTGAACAACATGGGGCTTGGAGTGACAACCCCAGTGCAGTCAAAAATCTGCATATAATTTTTGACTCCCCCAAAAGTTAGCTACTAATAGTCTACTGTTGACTGGTAGCCTTACCGATAACATAAACAGTCAATTAACACTTATTTTGTGTATTATATGTTTACATGCTGTATTCTTACAATAAACTAAGCTAGAGAAAATAAAATGTTATTAAAAATCATAAGGAAGAGAAAATACATTTTCAGTACTGCACTGTATTTATTGAAAAAACTCTGCATACAAGTGGACCCGTGCAGTTCAAACTGGTGTTGTTCAAAGGTCAACTGTATATTATAAATGTCAAATAATTGGAATGAATAATTAATGATATAAAAATTTAGAGAAATGATATGTATACTTTGTTTCTTGGTTATCCTTTATCATTTAATCAATTAAATAACTGAGGAGATTGAAAATGTGCACTATAAATGGGCCTTTCTATTTACTTTGTGCTAAATTCAATTTTGTTCCTATATATTTCCTTTTTTATTGAAATATATCACAATATAACTCAATGAGTTTAGTATAACTAAATAGATATTCTGTGGTTCCTTCTCCAGTATCATTACATCTTCCTTTTTCTACCTATATTGAAGGCCTGGAAGATAAAATTCTTCATCTTAACATACTCAATAGACAATATGTAATTGTTATTTTTTATTGTTATTCATCAGTTGTGGAGCACTAGGTGGGCTCTCTGCAGGCCATTACAAATGAGCCTTATTTATGATATACTCTTGACAGCAGAGTCAGAAATACATTTAGAATGTGTTAAGATATTTTGCTTACTGATATATACCGTTATAAAGATATTTCATCAAGCATCACTATAATTTTCTTCTCATACAACATTTTAGTGCTGATGACCTTGGACATTGTCCAAAAAAAGGTCAAGAATAGATACTCCAAAGCCTGTGCAATTCCATATTTTACTGCTCTCTGTATACTGACATAAACTATAATTTTAATATATAGGCAGATCAGCCCATGAATAAGAAATGCACAATTCTGAACATAATAATCGTTAAAATAGTTTCCACCACTTCTCTCATACACACAAAAAAAATTGTAGTAAAAGAGGCAGAACTAGTCAAGACATAGGAGTAAAATTATTAAGCTTGGAAACTAATGCTAACCTTGCAAAAAAAGTAAAAGTAATGACTTATTTTAACCTTTTCTAAAGGCATTACCTAAGGCTTTCAAGTTCTTTTTGATATTGCAAGCAGATTTATCACAATGGCTACCTGTATGCTTTCCCCATAGGAATTAATTGACTTTATCTTGCAAAAGACAATATTTCTAGATCACATTTTATTTCACCTTGAGTCTGCTTTGTAGAATTGTTTCATGTGAAGTTGAGCCAATTATTAGAATTATTTTGTATTTTGCAAATGTATTATTTTAATGCAAATGATAAAATGCATAAGAACGAAAGCCATATAAATTTTTTTTGGCCATTACTTTTTTTTTTTTTTTTTTTTTTGCTGCCAACTGCTCAGAGCTGAAAGCTCTCTATTATCAATGATGAATATGTTTTCAATGGGGAACTCAATTTCAGACAGAGCCTTTCACCTGTAAGCTAACTGGTAGATTCAGTTTGCAAATGCAACACCTAATGGAGTTCTCTTATTAGATCCACAAACAAGGTGGTTTGGGACACAGTCTCCAGTCAATCTCTGCTAATGATTAATAGTAACAAATATCACAGGAAGTAGGGCCACTGACTTTACAAAACCTCTTTGGTGGACTAATTTTAAAAAATGATGCTTATGTTCTCCCCATCCAGAGAAGTTATAAATACTGGTCAAAGATTAAGATATTTTTAATGTTTTTTTTAATTTCCTTTAATGTTGTTATGTAATATTACTTAATATTATAATAATGCAGTGCTGATTTTATTTTTATAATACTTTATTTTCATGTTTGTACTATAATAGGCAAGACTGGTAAAAAAATTTTTAGAGTTTGATTTGTCATCTTTTTGTAGATTTATAAAACAGTCAAGTTCTTTCATCATTTTCTCTGTTCTAGTATCATTTAAATAATATAGAATAGTCTGTTACTAAAAATCGCATGTATAACTCTGGAATTTAAATTATTTTTAAAAGTTTTATTTTTCATTTTTTCTTTTTTAAATCACTTTCTATTCAAAATGTCCACCAAATAATCTTGGAATTTCACTTTTTTAAAAAGAAGATATCAATGCCATTGTGTTTTCAAGTTTGATAGCATAGAACAGCATTGGTATTAATATTTTGTGTTCTCCATCTCTTTTGTATTGTGTCATTTTGAAGAGCTTTTAAAAACTATGCCCATTATAATAGACAAATAGACCACTTATTTATTTTTGATTCTTATCATTTTCCATACCATGGAACATGCATTTATTTTTATTAAATGTTTACCTTAATATTCTTTAGGTATACTTTGCTGTTTTTTTTTTTTTTGTATCTTCATAAGTTGAAGGCTTAATTATTTTTTTTATTTCTTGATGACAATAGGATTTTTTGTGATACCTTTACTTACAATAGAGTTTTTACTTTATCTAATAATTTTTTACAAGTAAGTTACTAAATGTTACTATATTCCTTTCCTAAGCACCTTAAATTGCAGTTTGATTCCCTCTTTTATTTCGATTTATTTAGGATTTAGTACATTCATCAAATCTTTTTTTGATAAATTTCCAAGATACGTTCGGCCATTCTACAAGTTGTTACTAATGCAAATATTTTTTTTGGTTTAAATCTAATTTTAAATTTTCTTTAAATAATTTCAGGAGGCCATTATCTATTCTATTATTTTGCTTTAGGATGCACTGATATTTGACTATGTGTGTCCCAGAATATGTGATGAGGCATATTCATGGATATGCACATGCGTGTGTGGTGAGTGGGCATGTGTGTGCGGAGAGAGATCAAGTAAGCACGTACGCACAAGCATGTTCAGGATTAGATTCAGAAGAAAGAAAAACACTACAGCTCAATTGAACATTCAGTAAAATATCAAATTAAAATTCTAATAATTTTTTAAATTACACCTTAAATATTTTAACCTTGACTATATTCCATAAACTTTTAATCTTTGCAACAGCTCCATGACATAGGAGCTATTAACAGCTCTCTTTTACAGAGGAGTAAACTGAGACATGAAGAGATCAAGTGTGGGCTCTTCCTGGACCGAATCTTGATTCTTTTGGGCCTTGTGTCAGATTAAAATGCAAAGACGGCCCTCTTATTCAGGGAGAGAGGGGGCCTTTGTGACTTCTGCAACCAATCGAATGTGGTGAAATGATGTAGCAGTCGTTCTTGACGTTTGGGGGTATTGGCAATCCTCACTGTATCTCACAGAGCCCTGTACTGCCATTTCAGTAGTGTAAGTATCTTCAGGTATCCCTGCTGTGTGGAAGTCTAAGGTAGGCAGGTGGAGAAAGAGAAAGAGAGACCAGAGAGAAAGATGGATATCTGATCAGACCCCAGAATTTCCAACTCCCAGCCATTTAAGTCCTCCCTGCTATGGCCCCAGACATCATGGAACAGAGGTGAGCCACATCCACTGAATTCTTTTAACCCACACAATGTGAGACATAATAATAAATTGCTGATTTACACGTGTTTTTTTTTAAGATTTTATTTATTTATTTATTTATTTGACAGAGAGAGAGAGAGCGGGAGAGCACAAGCAGGGGGAGCGGCAGAGGGAGAGGGAGAAGCAGGCTTCCCGCGGAACAGGGAGCCTGATGCCGGGCTGATCCCAGAACCCTGGGATCATGACCTGAGCTGAAGGCAGACGCTTAACGACTGAGCCACCAATGGGCCCCTGCATGTTGTGTTATACAGGAATAACTAAACAGAATATGGTCATTTATTTCTCTCACTCTCTCATATGTATATTCAGTGCTTATTTATAATGATAATTTTGTTTCTAAAATATATCTAACAAAATGTAAGTAGTTATCTTCATATATTAACTGCTATTTTCTGTTAGAAATAAAAAAAATAAGCACTGAATGTCAGTATAACCTTTACCCTCATATATGTATTTACTTTAATAGTTTTCTTAGCTTTCTAACTTTTAAATATATAAAGACATTAATAGCTTTCTGTTTAATAATCAATATTTAAATTTTATTTTATCTTTTCATCACATCCATTAAAACAGCCTTTACTTCTATTAAAATAGAATCTTCATTTAGTCATTAAAAATAAAAAATAGCCGTGGCTCAGTCAGTTAAGCCTCTGCCTTTGGCTCAGGTCATGATCCCAAGGTCGTGGGATTGAGTCCCACATCAGGGTCCTTGCTCAGGAGGGAGCCTGCTTCTCCCTCTGCCTGCCACTCCCCCTGTTTGTGCTTTCTCTCTCTGTCAAAGAAATAAATAAAATCTTTTAAAAATAAATAAATAAATAAATAAAAATAAAAAGTAGCCTCCATATACTTAATATTTTTTTATCTGATTTTTAGTCACATCAGCTGTAGTATGCCTGTAAGTGTCCCTTAACCCCAAATAGCATTCAGGTCTCTAGTAACCTAAATGACCACTTGGATAGGTATAATATTTTGGGTTTGTAATCTTCTTTTTTTTTTTTTTTAACAAAAGTACATTGCAGAATCCGTCTCTATCAGCATCTAGTGTGAAGGGTGGCATTTGCTAGGAATCTAATGTTTAGTACTTTTTTTTTAAAGATTTTATTTATTTATTTGACAGGGAGAGACACAGCGAGAACAGGAACACAAGCAGGGGGAGTGAAAGAGGGAGAAACAGGCTTCCCGCCGAGCAGGGAGCCTGATGCAGGGCTCCATCCCAGGACCCTGGGATCATGACCTGAGCCGAAGGCAGACGCTTAATGACTGAGCCACCCAGGCGCCCCTATTTTTTAGTCCTTAAGTGTTTTATATTTTCTATGTTGGGTATGTTTAGTTTGGTGATTTTTATAGAGTGAAAAGAATAGATGATATATAAAGATATAGATATTTTTAATGTAATGACTTTCTTATTTAGTTTTCCACAACAAATCAGTCATTAACATTTACCGAGTATTTACTCTTTTCCAACTATCTTAGTTTAGGAATATGAGTATAGAGTGGTCTCTTTAATGTGTCTACCACCTTCCTTTTCATTTTCTCACCATTCTCATCTGTTTGCTAATATTTTCTGAAACCCAGGGCTATCAGAATTTCTTGCATTTATTTCCTACTTCATCACTTTAATTCTTTGCAGCATAGAAACAGTTGTTTGCTACGTATTGCAGTTTCCAATTCACCATGTGAATCTTTCACCTCAATGCAACCTTTCTTTGGGGCTCTATAAAGAAGTCTTCAATCTCTTGAAAAGATGAATTCCAATTTGTATAAAATTTACTCCTATTTCTTAGAACAACACTATTAATAGGTATGATGCTATTTTCTTAGCTTATACTTACAGAATGAAATCTATGCTTTGTTAATAAGGGTTGATAGCAAATTCAAGTTGAGATTGGATTGTCAGAGAATGATATAGGTCCTAGTCCAAATCTGTACAGACATACAAGATGAGAAAAGAAAATTGTAGATATAATTTAGAGATTTTTACCACATTACAAAAGAGATGCTATAAACTAGGGATTGTTGGGAGCTGGGAATAGTAGAGTCAGTCGCAGCAGGGAATTTTGCCTTCTGCCTATGTGTGTGTCTTTTTAATGCTTGGTGTGGCAGCCAGGAGTCAGCCTCACCAGGGTCCCTGGTGTTTGCCTGGAATATCTGACTTCCTTGAGAGCCAACTACAGCATATCTCCTAATTTTGCCTGTCAGAGCCTTCTGTTCCAAGAGGGCTCCAAGTCTAAGCCAAGAATAAAACCTGCCAGGTGCACTCTCCTTTTTCTGGCTTAAAACGACAAGAATGTTTCCCCAGTGGCATTGCCAAGGTTGAAAATTCACTCCCGCTTGTCCCATGGTTCATCTTATGAATACAAATGGCCCTCTGCCAACATTTGACCTGGCAGGCATTTCAGATAAAAAGTCATAAATTTGTTATTACTTAAATATGTTTTCTTACTTTCCACATAGCAAATAATTATTTAATACTTTTAATGTGGTGAGGAAACACTCCCTAATTTCATATTTATTTAGGCTTCTCTCCATTTTTGAATTTCATTTGTCATTTCAGTTAGAAGCAGGGTGGAAATGGCTAGGGAGTAGCTAGATGGGGGCCTGTGTTCAGGTTGCCATCTCAACAAGCATATCTGTTCTCTATTTTAAACATAAATATTCTTAGCAAAATATTAGTTCTTAGGACTTGAAGTTATCTTCTGTTTATAAATTAAACAGTACAAGAATAGAGATTTCCTTCAACTTTAAAAGTCCCTTTTGATAGAAGTTATTTTTGATCTAAGTTAGCAACACAAAAACATTGATATTGAGACAAGTATTGAAAAAGTCATGTTGAATGTTAGAAAACTGCATATAAGTCTTATTATCTCTATTTTTCATTATTTCCAAGACTCTTAAAGAAACAACCTGTCTATGCCCAATATATTACTTATAAATGAGCAAAGAACTCACCTTTTCCTATTTGACAGAGTATAGCATTCAGTATCTATTTGGTGTCAAATGATAGAAATTGATGGAAATATAATTAAAAGTTTATAAAAGAGAAAGGAAATAATCCAGCACATAAAAGTGAATGCCCAAGGAGTTCTCTGCTTAAGGGAGAACTGAACCCAAAGGATCAAATGTGAGCTGTGTTTATTTCTATATCTGCTGTTGTTTTCAGAAGTGGTATAGCCTAAGGCTTAAAACAACTGACAGATGTTAGCTGTCATTGTGAACATGATCACTAATATCAAGATTATCACTAGCACATGATTCTGTGTTATATATGAACGTGGTTTTGTTGTTCTATTATTTTTTTCGTAGTACATACAAAACAGTTTCACTTACTTATAACATATTGATCACCTATAATGTGTCAGACAGTAAGCTGGTGACCAAGGTATAAAAAGATTATTAAGAAACTTTGTCTTGCTCCCTGCTCAGCGGGGAGTCTGCTTCTCCCTCTGACCCTCCTCCCTCTCGTGCTCTCTGTCTCTCATTCTCTCTCACAAATAAATAAATAAAATCTTTAAAAAAAAAAAAGAAAGAAACTTTGTCTTTCGGGTGCCTGGGTGGCTCAGTCGTTAGGCGTCTGCCTTCGGCTCAGGTCGTGATCCCAGGGTCCTGGGATCGAGCCCTGCATCGGGCTCCCTGCTCTGCGGGAAGCCTGCTTCTCCCTCTCCCGCTCCCCCGTTTGGGTTCCTTCTCTCGCTGTGTCTCTCTCTGTCAAATAACTTAAATAAAAATCTTAAAAAAAATAAAAAGAAACTTTGTCTTTCAATTTGTCTCTATTTCAGAAGATGGAATATGGCACTAATAACTAATTAGTAAAGATGACATATATTAGAAAATGATATTAATATTGAAGAGTGCCCCTATTTGTTCACATAAAAACACACTTTATTCAAAATCTGCATCATAAAGAAATTAGCACACCATTCCTCCTTCATGAAGACTGTCTAAAAAAATCATTCATTCATTCTGAGGCCAGTGGTTCTAGAAGGTTATAGAGTTATGAAGGCTAAAAAAGTTAATGTACAATTTTTATGGTTTTAATAATCCTCTTCTGATAGAGCAGTAAATAATAACTTCCTCTAATGAAGGTTTACACTGTGTCAACCTGCTGGCTTTTATTGCATTGAAACTCCCTCCAGATAGCCCATGTCCATCCTGGGCCTGTGTTCTTATACACACATATTGTCAAGAGCTGAGCTGGGGAGACCTGGTTGAATAAAATGACAAGCCCAAATTAAAGTAACAATTCTGATTGTATTTACTAACCACAGTAGTATAAACAAGAAACCAGAAATAAAGTATCCATATCACCAGTGTTCCATTTATTCCCCCACAGAACTACACCAAGCAAAGGTTAGGTTAGGTGGGGGAATAATCTCATTGCCAGGGGAGTCCTGCCGCACTCTATAAACCTGGAGCTGAGAGCGGGAGGTAGGAAAACAGTAGGAATGGAAAGGTACCAAGTACTAAGTCAGAGTAGAGAAAGATGTCTTCAAGGCACCTCATTTCCCCATAATGAAGTATTAGCGGAGGCAACGGGAAGACGTCTCCACTGAAGGCCTCTACAAGGTAGCCTCCAAATGGAGACCTCTGGGCTAGACATGCAGCTATGCTTAGGAACATGCTCAACCATGGGGTGCCTAAATCCTTGACTGCAAACTTCCTTAAGACGCACGGCAAGGTATTGTCTGTAAACCGAGTCTGTGTGGAGAGGACAGTCTTGCCCCATGAGACCAGGCAGGTAAGGCCTTTGTAATTGCCTATGGTCAGGATTAAAAAAAATTATGCTTGGGATTTTGGCCTGGAGCCGGGCTTTTCATTTTTTTTAAGAGAGCACATCTTAAAATCTTCCTTTTCCTTGGGTTTCTCATGCATTTGACATTTCAAACCTGCTTTTGAAATTCTTACCACTGAATTTCACTTTATTAGTTAATTCATTACTCATTTGCAAACCCAATAAATAATCAGAGTTCCCTACGATTATGTCTTTGAGCATCTTTTCCACTCAGAGCTATCCTCTCTTTCGATTTCACATTGCTAACACTGATTACTTACAAATGTCTGTTTCTTGCTCAGATTACCTTTCAGAATTCAATACAAAATTTCAGCTTTTGCTTAGGCATATTCTTTAGTATGTCACACAGGAACAACTTCAGAAACATCATTGGTTAATATCTGTCACTTATCAAATGCATTAGTCACTTACTGTTGCTGAATGTATTTATTAAATAATTCTTGATTCTCTACATCTTAAAAAAAAAGAAACTTTGTCTTTCAATTTGTCTCTATTTCAGAAGATGGAATATGGCACTAATAACTAATTAGTAAAGATGACATATATTAGAAAATGATATCTACATCACCTCTTCCACTTCGTTGGTTGTAGGTTTTATATTTTATCTGTCTCGATGAAATTTTGTATTTTTATTCCAACTGATTTGCTGTTCTCTTTCTTTCTACTTTCAATTCTTTCCTTCTACTGATAACAGGTCTTTTCAAAATATATATTAGTCAGTGCCATCTTAAATCTTAAAACCTTGATATCTCTGTGTCTCTCTGATGCCCACAGGGTACAATAGTTCCAGACACTAATTTTCTATTCCTTTCAAATTCTCACTAACTAAAACATAGCGAATTGAGCTTTTGATCTTTTTTATTTATAGATTATTTTCCTTTGCTATTCATACCTTCGAACAAATTCTTTTTCTTTTTCTTTTTTTTTAAAGATTTTATTTATTTATTTGAGAGAGAGAGAATGAGAGAGAGCACATGAGAGGAGGGAGGGTCAGAGGGAGAAGCAGACTCCCTGCTGAGCAGGGAGCCCGATGCGGGACTTGATCCCGGGACTCCAGGATCAGGACCTGAGCCGAAGGCAGTCGCTTAACCAACTGAGCCACCCAGGCGCCCACAAATTCTTTTTCTTGACTGAGAAACTTCTTATCATTTTCTCCGCTGTTCAACTCCTATGTAGTTATTAAATAGGTTTAATTTAAATATCACCTTTTATCTCTCCTCAGGGATTACTCTGTATACATTCACAGAGCTAACAATCATCCTAGCATTCTCTGATTATGTGTTTACAGGTTGATTTCCTTGCCAGATGGTGAGCTACTCAAAGACTGGAGTGTTTTATTCATTTGCGTGTTCCTAGATACCAGTTATGTGTCTAACACATAATAAAAGCTAATGCATGATTTTTCATAAAGGGATAGTAATTTAAAAATAATTGTGATTGCTAGAGTACTAATACATTCTGAAAAATATAGAGATATTTTAGTAAAAATTCTCTTGTAAATACAATTCACTTTTTGGTAGCTAATACTGCCTCCTGTGTCATATTCAAAAGTATTTATTAAGTATACATATTTGTCTGTATAAAGTACCACATGCTGTATATAATGCTTTCAACATGTTTCCTGTACTCCAGAAAATTAAAATTTAAGACATATGCTTTATCCCTGAATTAAGATAATTTGCCAAGAAAATTTCACAAGAAAAATGTGTGAGAAAAAATTAAATTTATTACATGAAATATTTTCAATATAGCACATTTATTCTCCCCAATGTACAATTTCTAGATCCAGGGAAGCATGAACAACAATGATATATGTCTGCTTTTGTAAATATAACTTACATTGTTTTTCTTCACATTAAAATATAAACTATTATTAAAAAATCTAAACTGAAGTACCATAACTATAGTTTAATTTTAAGTATCAAAGCTGTCATGTAATGGAGTACCACTGCATGTCAATGAATTTTTAAAAGGTTTCATTTAAAAGAGAAATAACAAAAGTTATGACAAAGTTAAAATTTTAAACTCATGGCAGGCTTAATCAGATTGTTCCTCATTGCTTGAAATTATGCAACAACTAATACTTTTAGTATGCAAATTAATGTCAAGTAAAAATTTTCAGGAATACATTCAGCCCTTAAAATGTAGTAAAATGGCTCATTTAAAAAAAATACACTTTCATGTAAATTACCATTTCTACTCATCTAACCAAAATCTTACAATTTAGAATATGTGTGGGATATATGTTTAAAATCTGTTAAGAATTACTAAGTTTAATTACTGCTAAATTAAATGTTGATTCTAATTGACTTGATAGTCAACCATTTTGGAATACTGGAAAGTATACAGTATTTGGAGTATGAATACATAGGTTCAAGGACAAGTTGTGCTCCTTACTAATGAATTCCCCTATGAGGAAGTACTTAACTTCTCTGACATTATTCATGTGAATTACACATGCACACACACACATTGTGCTAACTCTGTTCAAATACTAACTATATGCAGAACTAAACTATTTGAAAATTATCATTTTTTAGGTGATAATGATGAAGGTAATGATATATGAAGGCAGAGACAGTGCATAATAGACATTTTTTTGTGGACAGCATATAATCAAAACTACAAAATTAGAAGGGAAATTGGATTGCATGGAGTTCTTGCCACACTTCACCTACCAAAACCATGCTGGCTAAATAAAAGGATAAATAAATACATTAATTGGAAATCAAATCAGTGCTGCTAATAGTACACTGTCTTCTCAGAGTTGGTATTTTGTCAGGCACCACATTCAAGCCTGAGTCTAATTATAAACATTGGCCAAGTTTTTAAATCTCTGTGCACCTTAATTTCTGATAAAAAAAATAATGATACAATAGTATAGAGGTTTTCTTAGGAACTAATTAGATGACATACATTATTTTTTAAGATTTTATTTATTTATTTATTTGAGAGAGGGCAAAAGTGGGGTCTGGGGGAGGTGGCAGAGGGAAAGGGAGAGAGAGAAGCAGACTCCTGACTGAGTGGGGAGTCCAAACCAGGGCTCAATTCGAGGACCCCAAGATCATGACCTGAGCTGAAGGCAGATGCTTAACCGCCTGAGGCACCGAGGCTCCCCTAGGTGACATACTTTTTTAGAAGTATTTAAAAGAATGTCTGGCATATAACAATACCTTCATAAATGTTAGAGATGACATCATCATCATCATCATCATCATCATCATCATCATTATTATTACATCTTCTTCATTGTCATCATTAGCATAGGGTAGTAAAAAAATGGAAACTTTTAATTTATAATTCTTTGGAAAAGGATGCTGCTATATCATTTGAATATGTCATGTAACTTTTATTCCAACAATACCTCCAGTGAAAAAGTGTAACAAAGGTTTTGCCATTTTTGGGGGGGTGCCTGGGTGGCTCAGTTGTTAAGCGTCTGCCTTCGGCTCAGGTCATGATCCCAGGGTCCTGGGATCGAGCCCCATATCGGGCTCCCTGCTCAGAGGGAAGCCTGCTTCTCCCTCTCCCACTCCCCCTGCTTGTGTTCCCTCTCTCGCTGTGTCTCTCTCTGTCAAATAACTTAAATAAAAATCTTTAAATAAAAAAAAAAAGGTTTTGCCATTTTATTGATGAGCAAAATGAATGAATTTGAGACACTTGAAATATTCTTATCTGAGATACCAGATCAAGTAACAGGAAGCACCTTCATTCAAATCTTTGACTATATATATTTTATTGATTATGATTTTTTATTTCACCACCCTGGTTTAATGTTAAAAGAAGATAGAGATTTTTGAAATGACTTATCACTTATAAGTGCATAGAGTTAAAAGCAAATTGCTCAGGCGCCTGGGTGACTCAGTTGGTTAAGCGACTGCCTTCGGCTCAGGTCATGATCCTGGAGTCCGGGGATCGAGTCCCGCATCGGGCTCCCTGCTCAGCAGGGAGTCTGCTTCTCCCTCTGACCCTCCCCCCTCTCATGCTCTCTCTATCTCATTCTCTCTCTCAAATAAATAAATAAATAAATAAATAAATAAATAAACAAATTGCTCTACTATTATGTGTATAATCTAGTAGAACATACATTGTTTTTCATTAAAGGGTGTATTATATAATCTTAAATCATTTTTATTCTAAATAATCTTTTAAAATACTTGTAATGATGTATCATTGGACTTAGGTTATCATTTTACACATAATTTTGCAAAGTGTGTTTTTTACCACTGGAAAATAGAGCTTTCCTCCACTCATTTTCCTGATTTGGCATGTTTTGATTTGCAACTAGTTGATAAAAGGGAATTATTCTGCAAAGGTGTTTTCATGAATGGAGTGCAGACAAAATCTCTCTGAATTGTGTTGTACCTGTGGAACAGAACCTTTAATGAAGTTCTGACATGACCCATCTTTTCACGGCTACAAAGACCTATTCAGAAGCACTAGCGCTATATAAAGAACATCAGTGCTGATCCATATTACTCTCCTCCTTTGTAAACCCACCACAGAGCTTTACGGTAATGCACTCTCACGTTCCTGCTTTGAAGGAAAATCTTTTGAAGGATAAAAATATGAACAATTAATTTCCAAGAGAAAAGAATGTGATTTAAACTTGAGATCAAAATAGCTTGAAATAATTTTAGACAAACTGCCATAAAATATTCTTTTAGAAAACATAAAGGCAAAAAATTATTTTTTCAATAATAATCACCTCTCTATACAGGGAAAATCCCACGTATTATTATTTCAACAATGAAATCTTTGGCTTATAAATCTTAGTATATATTTTTAATATATTTAAATATATTCTCTTTCTATTTCATAATGGTGTATTAAGCAATAGTCAAATGGAATATAGGAAATTACTTCTAACAGATCTCATTTTTTTTAGCCAACATTAAACCAACTTTAATTTTTGGACTATGTTTTGTGGAAATTCATCTCACTGTTTTCTTCATCCTCATTCAGTTCCACTGAGCCATCAGCCCACCTCACAAACCAAATATGTGTATATTCTATTTTGTCAAAGAAAATAAGACAATATCATGGAATTTTTTTATCCATTTCTATATGGAAATTGACAAATGACTATTTAATATTCATGAGCAAAATAGAGAATGCAAATAAAACCATTCATTTTCTCTAAACTTCTTGGGAATTCTATAAATCTGTATTAATTTTAAAAAACAAAATCCATTCTCTATATTTACACATATGCAAAATTACCCATATAATTCAGATCTCAGAACAAAGTGATTTTGCCTTTTTCTTTTACCAGTTTAGACAAAAACATGTTCCATCAATTTCAGAAAAAAAATTAGCAATTTCTTATGTCAATCTGGACTTGAGAAGAATGGGAAATAGAAGAGAATATAAATAATATTTTTATATTGTACATTATTATAGAATTAGGTATTATGAAATTAATAAGCACAAATTTAAAAAAATATATTAGATATGACAATTTTCTCAGCACCTGTTTTTAGACTCGTATTAAATGTAATGTTCTCTTGTGAGGATCCTACATGAAATGAAAATCGATAGTATGTTTGTGAATTGGCTTTTAGGAAACTAAGAATAGCTATAGGATAGTCTTTATAAAACTGTTACCCATTTTTAGGAAAAAGAACAACATGAATTGATCATCTATTACCCATTGTGAACCTTATTTATTAGTTTATTATCTCATTTGATTGATATTAATTCCAAAGAGAAATAAAATATTTTAAAATACTCTCAAGCAATATAATGTGTACAAGAACACTGCTTTCAAACTTCTGTTTATGGTTTAAATAATATTATTCTAATACTACAGTTTATTTTTTTCTTAGATATTTATGATATCTACAGTAAATCAATCTGGTTTTTAAAAAGGCATAATAATAAAAAATATATATATATATTTTTAAATATTTTATTTATTTATTTGAGAGAGAGAGAATGAGAGACAGAGAGCCTGAGAGGGAGGAAGTTCAGAGGGAGAAGCAGACTCTCTGCCGAGCAGGGAGCCCGATGCGGGACTCAATCCTGGGACTCCAGGATCATGACCTGAGCCGAAGGCAGTCACTTAACCAACTGAGCCACTCAGGTGCCCAATAATAAAAAATATTATTCATTTTTAGTTATAGCTTACAAGTAAATGTTATTACATTTTATTCTCACATGAAATTATATGAAGTTCTTTTTTGAAAATAAAACTACATCTGAGGACAAATCCCAATTAGACAATTTATATCATTATGGGTTGTATGAAATAAAATTTTAGTTTCTTAGAAAAACTTTAATCTTTTATTTTAGTTATGAAAATATTGTGATTGCTATTGTTTTATATAATTTTGAATAGAAAAGAGAATTAAACAAGCATGATTTTTAGAATTTGGAGTCAAATGAGAATTTACACTGCCATAAAGATGTTTTTTTGTGTGTACAGCACAGAGAATATAGTTAATGATATTATAATACTGTTCTTTGATGACAGATGGTAGCTACACTTGGTGAGCATAGCATAATGTATAGACTTGTGGAATCACCACGTTGTACAGCTAAAACTAACGTAATATTGTGCATCAATTATACTTCAATTAAAAATACATATTTTTTATAACAAAGTGGGTGAATTCTAAGGTACATTTTCACCTCAGCAACTGGAAGTTCAGAATGACATAGAAAATATCCCATGTGCCAATTTGTTGCTATGTTGGTTTTATGCTATGGTTAGATGTTTGATAGGCTGCTGACAAAGTCCAGGAGTTACATGGAGATACCATATTGTTACTAGCATACCTCTCTTATGTATTGTGAGGTTTGTTGTTACTCTTTTTTGCCACAATTCAAATGGATGGTAGAAGTTAAACGATCTCAGAATGTCATCAAAGGCAATGTAAACTGCATAGGACCAATCAAGTTCATACACACAAACCTTTTACTGGACTTTAATAATCGATTCCAAGTTAGAGTCATTTTTTAAAAAGGTATGTGGTAGAATTTTATAAGTAAATTTGAATAATAATGTATCTATTATTTTCATCACTGTGTTATTCTTATATCATGAATATTAAATACAAGCCTCTGTTCTTATAGGTCCTTGTAACCATTTACAAAGGATTTGATATCTTAATGACTCAGAAGTGGCTTTTGTTGCCTGAAATATTAACTTAAGTTCTGCTCTTAGACCACTCAGACGTCTTTCCTTTTCAAAATTTTGATATTACTTTTAAATTTATTTTTAATTATCAATTTTTTTTCAGGCAAATAATTGTTTTTGAGGTAGTCAAGAATAGGTATATATATATATATTTTTTTTTTTTAAGATTTACTTATTTACGGGGCGCCTGGGTGGCTCAGTCGTTAAGCGTCTGCCTTCGGCTCAGGTCATGGTCCCAGGGTCCTGGGATCGAGCCCCGCATCGGGCTCCCTGCTCAGCGGGAAGCCTGCTTCTCCCTCTCCCACTCCCCCTGCTTGTGTTCCCTCTCTCACTGTGTCTCTCTCTGTCAAATAAATAAAATCTTAAAAAAAAAAAAAAAAGATTTACTTATTTACTTTGGAGAGAGAGAGTGAAAGAGAATGGGGAAGGAGAGGGGTAGAGGGAGAGAATCCTAAGCAGACTCTGTGCTGAGGATGGAGCCAGGTGGGGAGCTCAATCTCATTATCCTGAGATTAGGACCTGAGCCAAAACCAGGAGTCAGCCGCTCAACCAAATGCACCACTCAGGTGCTCTAGAGAATGGATAATTTTTAAATATACTTTAATCATTCTTACTATTTATGGTATTAGCCCTCATATTTCTTACTGACATGCTTATATTTTTTAAAGATTGTCCCTATCAATTGATTTCTTGTTGTGGAGAATGAAAATGTATCCTTCTTGTGTCTCTGCCCCTCTCAGCTTCCAAGGTCCCTTTGTGGTTCTTGAAATTCATGCATTTGAAGGAATGGCCACTTTTACAAAATAAATAAGGTGCATTTCTTTGAAACAAGTAAATATATCATAACTTGTTTAACTTAAAAACTGAAGGGACGCCTGGGTGGCTCAGATGGTTAAGCATCTGCCTTTGGCTCAGGTCATGATCCCAGGGTCCTGGGATCGAGCCCCACATCCGGCTCTGTGCTCAGCAGGGAGCCTGCTTCTCCCTCTCCCTCTGCCTGCCTGTCTGCCTACTTGTGATCTCTCTCTCTCTCTGTCAAATAAATAAATAAAATCTTAAAAAAAAAAAACACAAAAAACTGAAGAATGCCATAAATATTACAAAATTTAGAAAATATGATGTTTTATTTAACTGCCTAAAAACATTTATAAATTTTTTCTACATGATTTTTGCCTCTAGTCTATTGATTTCTCTCTCATATAAAAACAAATAGAAATTAATATTTTCTATAGAGGGTTAGTAAGGCAGTTCAGTCATTTGCTTATAATGGGTTTTTAATGTTATTAATATTTGTTTATTTTTAAATTATTATAATTTAGAAATATTTATTTTAGCATCATAATGTGTTATTAACAATGTTATGTAAATTTTTAGTATTATTACAAAATTATAGAAAAATTTTATCAAATTTTTCATGCATGAGATATAGGATTTGGAAGAATTTTTTGCCATGTAGTTTAAAATAATTTAAACTGGTTAAGTGTCTGCCTTCTGCTCAAGTCATGATCCGGGGGTCCTGGGATCAAGCCCTACACTGGGCTCGCAACTCAGGAGGAGCCAGCTTCTACCTCTCTCTCTGCCCCTCCCCCTGCTCGTGCTCTCTCTTTCTTTCTCTCTCAAATAAATAAAATCTTTAAAAACAATAAAAAATTTTAAAATAAACCTACTTCTTATAAAAAATAAGAGTACACCATTATACACATTCTTCCAGTGCTGCCTTCCATATGACACCTATCATATCACTCTGGTTTATATCCTTGGAGCATTATAGCTGAAATGGATAACAGGAATATTTCTGGAAGCCATCCCTGTACCTAAATAGCTATCCATGACTTTACAATACACAGAAACTTAGAGAATCATAGAAATATATCCCATTATCTCCGAACTAAATGTGTTGCTAACTCAACCTCTCCTTAGTCAGATCCTGAAAATGTCCATGGTCGTTCTAGCACTACGAAACAGGAGGGAAAATAAGATCAATGGAAATCAAAAAGGAAAGAAACAATATTCTCCACACATTGCAGTTAAAATATTTCACTCTCATGAACTTTATTAAAAAATATATGCATATACGAACACATTAGTAAGATTTCACACAAATTAGGGGTACTAGCATTTAAATGTTATTAACCTTATGGTAAATCTACTTCCATAAGCACATCTTCCTGTTTGTCATCAGCCAGAAGTAGTTAGAGCATACTTTTGAATAGAGAAATTATTATTTTGTATTATTTTGTATTAGGTGTTAGATTTAAGTCAAATTTCATTTTTGCCTATGAATCTCCACTTGTCTCAGCATTATTAGTTGAAAAGGAAATCATTCCCCCATTGAATTGTTTGTCCATCTTTGTCAGTATTAGCTGTGCATGTTTATATGAGTCTACTTCTCTGTTCTCTATCTGTTCCATAGTGTCACTCAACAAATACCTTAGGGTCTTTATTGCTGAGCTATATAAGTTATGATATCAGGTGGACTTATTTTTCCCACTTTATTCTTCTTTTCCCGATTGTTTTAACTATTCAAGTTCCTTTGCCTTTCCATGTATATTTTAGAATAATCTTATTCTATTTTATATATACACACACACACACACACAAAATATCTTGCTGGGATTTTCATAAGAATTGCATTAAATCTTTACATCAATTTGGGGAGAAATAACATGTTTATTAAGTCTTCCAATCCATAAACATGGTATATTTCTTAAACAAACAAAAATTATGTTTGAACTTTGGACTAATTTTGTTCTTTTTTTGGTTCTTGAAGTAGGAGCTTAGATTATTGATATGACACTTTTCCTCTTTTCTAATGTATGTATTTATTATTATAATCTTCCTTCTTCACAATGTTCTGATATATTGTATTCTATTTTCATTCTGTTCAAAGGATTGCTTTACTTTCCTTGAAACTCCTCCTTGACCCATGTATTATTTAGAACTGTGTTGTTTAGTTTCTAAGTGTTTGAAAATGTCTTGCTTATTGATTTCTAGTTTGCACTATTGTGAACAGAGAAAATATTCTGTATTGCTTCAATTATTTTGAGTTTGTTAAGGACTTTATAGTCTGGAACATGGTCTATCTATTATATGTTCCATGGGCACTTGAAGAGAATGTATATTCTATCATTGTTGAGTGGCGTGTTCTATAAATGTTGGTTAGATCATGTTGGTTTAAGGAGTCTTCTAAATCCTTGCTGATTTTCTGTCAAGTTCTGTCAAGTTGAATTATATATTTATATGTTTTTCATGGACCCCTGGGTGGCTCGGTTGGTTAAACATCTGCCTTCTGCTCAAGTCATGATCTCAGGGTCCAGGAATCCAGTCCCACATCTGGTTCCCTGCTCAGGGGGAGTCTGCTTCCTCCTCTCCCTCTGCCCCTCCCCATCCCACCCCTGCTTGTGGGCATGCTTTCTCTGTCTCTGTCTCTCTCTCTTTCTCAAATAAAAATAAAATCTTAAAAATAAATAAATTTAAAAAAAAGTTTTCCAGCCCTACCCTCTCTCCCTTCGCCTTCCAGAACTAAATGGTATGAATTTTCAATCTTTTGGTACAGTACCACATGTCACTCAGGCTCTCCTTTTGGAGGGGCTAGCAGTGAGTTCTTTTCTATTTTTCTCTCTTCCAGCTCACTATTTCCTTTCTCCTCTCTATTCTGTTGTTCAAACCCTTCATTGAATTTTTTTAATGTAGCTATTTTACTTTTTCATTCTAAATATTTCCATTTGGTTCTTCTTTATTTTTTAGCTTCTTTGTCAAAGCTTTTTATTTCTTTGCCAAGCTTTTATACTTTTTCATTTGTCTCAAGACTTTGTAATTGTCATTTGAAGCAATTTCATGGTAAGTGTTTAAAAATATTTATTGGATATTTCTAATATTTCTGTCCTCTTGGTATTAGCACTCACTTTCATTTTTTTCGTTAACTTTGGGATCTTTCTAGTTCTTGGTAGGATGTATGACTTTTATTGAAACTTCGATATTTTATGTATTATTTTATGAGATTCTGGGTCTTACTTAAACCTTTTGCTTTAACTAGTTGTTTCTAAGACCACATCTGTAGAGAAAGGGAGGGTGTCACCTCATTACATGAGATAGGGGAACAAATCTAGGTTCTCCACTAGACCTCTTTGACAGATGGGAGGGTGGACTTATGGGGGGTGGGGATTTCAGGTCCCTCCTGGGTTTCCACTGATACCTCCCGTCTGAGATGAATAGGAGTGCCTCCTTACTACTTCCCACAGAGATGGGGTTATAATACTGATTCTCTGCTATGCCTTCTTTGAGACTGTCCTCTGATAATTGCAATATGGGGATAGAAGTATGCTCCCCACATGATTTCCACTGGCCCCATCTTTAGGAGTGGGTTGCTCATCATTGCCCTGTAGAGATGGAAGTTCTGGATCCCTTCTTGATCTTCCCTAATTGGGAGGTTAGAGCACCTTTTACAGTTTGTTAAGGGTGAAATTAGGTTCCTGACTTGGACTTTGCTAACATGAATGGGAGTGGGGCATAGGTCTTCTGTGGCATTTGGTTGAAGCAGAGCAGTAATTGTCTACAAGTTTACTGTCTCATTAGGCTCCTTTTTCTTGGTCTTTCGGCTAGGAAGAGCAGGCTTTATTTATCTGCACCCATTAGAATATCCACGTTTATGATTTCTTCAACATTTACCTTGGGATATAGGAGACAAAAAAGAAAATCTAGGGAACTCAGCACCATGTCATTTTTCAGGTCCCAAGGTCATTAGTTGGTCTGCCTTTTCTCCACCTTTCAGAGCTGTTTTTTCTGTTCTGTTTTATTTTTAGTATATATAATGTCCCAAGCTTTAGTTGTATTCACTTGGAGAAATAGAGAAATGTATGTCCACTCCATCTTCATGGAAGCAGAAATTGTTTCTTCTTGTTTTTACTCCACATTGGAAGATTTTAATTCCTGCTATTAGATTTTTAAGGCCCAAGAACTCTTTTCATTACCATGAATATTCCAAACTTAAAATACCCTGTTTCTGTTACATAAATGTAATATATCTCTTTTTATATCAAAGGACAATTTTGTTTTAGACTTTTATCTCTGTGCTTTATTTCCTATAGATTTTGATGGTTGTTTGGTGTTAGTCTTTTAAATTGAAGGCATTTTTTTGGATATCTGGTGATTCCAAAGTTTCTCTACATCATTAAGACTAAGACAATAAAGGTTGAATGGGAGCTCTTTGCCCATAGATAGAATTTACCATTGAAGAGATCCATTTTCCTGAAGTCTAAATACTGTCTTTTTTCTCTTGAAATATTTAGATTCCATAGAGGTAAAAATCCCAATATTCTGCTTATGGTACATTGTATATATACAGTATACATATAGAACCTTGATTGCCTTCATTTGGCGAACCAAGTAATAGAGAGACCCCTTAATCCTTGTATATATTATGAAATATGTATATGTTTGTGTCTGTGTGTCTATGGATTTTTAAAAAATTAATCTCCTGCAGAATACTCACATCCAGTTGTACCTGGGATTGTAACTAAACAATAAACTCTCTGATTTTCTTTTTTTGAGAGTAAGATTCCATTGTATTCTATGAGCGATGTACTCTATCATGATGTGACAAGGATAGAAAATTACTGCTCTCTTCCAATGGTCGATGAACACACCAATTGCTGGCCATTTTGGATTATCTCTATACAAAATTGGCATGTTATTTTTACTTTTCACCTCTCCTTTGAATTCAGCTTTCTAGAGCATGCTCTAGGCTAGCTAGCCCACATCTTTGCACTTTTCAGCGTCCAGAAGAATATCGTTTTAATTTCCTCTCTTATCTTTGTATTTATTATTTTATGCTGCTGTTGGTCCTTCTCCTAGATATTTACTGTGTTTCAGTAGCCAGCAAAGCTAAGGGGCTACACTGGCAGAGCTAAATCCAGAGCATTTAGGTAAACAGCCTATATATTGGATAAATCTTTAAAATACTTTCTCCATGTTAACATAGAATAATCCACTAGTTATCTCTTGTGTGTTTCTTTCTTTCTTCATTAGAGTGATTTTTCTTCTGCGTTGAGCAGTTTGCCAATCAATATAACATGATTCTGGAGTAGAGACATTTATTTCAGTGTTATAAACCTTTACCATGGGCTTATTCAGTGCAGGGTTATGTATAATCTTATTGTGAGACTGGCATTCCAAAGTCGATTTGGTTGTTGAAGCTAAGATAGGTTGCATCTTCACTTCACTTCCTCTTTTCAATTAACCACCTCCCGCCCCTGCAGTTTTCTTGACTTTCTAACAGTAGAGTATTTTGAAGAGCTGTTTTCTGTCTTTCTCTATTTCTCTCTTTTTCCCCCCTTTGGAAATGTCACTCTCTATTTGGTATTACAAAATAACAAACATATTAAGAGTAGAAGCATAGTTTTGTCTCATTCAGCTTTGAACTGGCTTCTTCTACTATTTCTTTGAGACTTGGAAATACCAGAGTTCTTATGTTGCTTCTTGCTTGAATTTCTTATTTCTGTAGTTAGAATTTTTATCTCAACTGTCAGCAGATCATTTTATTCCAACTGTGCCTTCGTACAGACAGATTAAGAGCAATCCCCAGTGGTGCTTTTAACTTGCTTAGAATTCATAACCAGAACTTTTCAAGTTCCAGATATCTAGGAGAATCTCCAATCAACATGTACATGGAAGTTTGGCAATTCCTTCCTGGCAGAGAACAGAAGATTAAAAGAACTCAACTACCTTTCACACGATTTCTCTTTCAGATAGAATGTTTTTAGTTCATTGAAAACCCTAAGTCTCAGCTTTGAAATGTTTGAAATATTGAAGTAAACAATATTGACCTCAATGTTACAGTTGCATCCTTTACACAAACTTCGTTTCAACACAAAGGGAAAAATATTAATTTGTTACATAAACCTTTGGAGTATTTGTGAAAACTGCTATCTGAAAAGAACAGTTGTACAAACATCATGACTTGTGTGTATGAGATATAAATAATTTCCTTTGCCACAGTGACCTTTCCCTAGGGGAGCATACATGCAATCATCTCCCTTTATGACGAACAACAATGGTGTGATATTCCATAAATGTTAGTAGCTATCTCTGTAATCACTAATACTTGAATTCTGGTATGGTTTTTTTATAGTTACATTTCAATACATATTTTTTAATCTTTTAGTATTAAAATACTTCAACAACCTAATACACATTGTGGAGAATCTAGAAAGCTGTTTAGTTTTACCATGCTATATGTTCTCACCCCTATTCTTCAATTTCTAATCTTTATTTGTGCCCTAATGAAACTGAAGATTTTCCTTCTCAGCAAAATATCAATTTATTTATGTCCTAAATTTTTCTTCCACTTTTACTTTGCTTCCCTTTCTGATTCAATACAGCAAGCAATGACATTCCATTCATTGTAATTTTTATTCAATTTTTTTTCATTTTTTTTATTTTTGAGTATACATCTTGTACTTTGTTAATTTTTAGTATTTATTTATTTTTATATTCTTATAAATTGAATTGTCTTATTAATTTTGTTTTCAGCATGTTCATTGGTGATATGTAATTTTTTTGTTTTAATCTTGACATTGTATCCTGAAAACTTGCTGATCATGACCTGAGCCAAAGATAGAAGCTTAATGGACTGAGCCACCCAAGTGTCCCTTTTTCTGTTTTAACATAGTCATTTATATCTATAAATTTTTCTTTATTATTTTAGCTGCATTCCATAAGTTTTTATTTTATTTTTTAATGAGAGTAGGTAATAAATAAGTGGAGGGAAAAATGAGCTAAAAATATCAAGACTTCTTATAAAGATAATGTAACTAAGACTGTAGTATTGGTTTCAAGAGAGATGGACTATAAAGCAAAATAAAGAGAACAGAAGTAGGGTTATATATTAGGCCAATTTTTTGATGGTGTCCATAAGGAAAATACAAATAAGTCTTATTACATACTTCACACTCTACAGAAAACTCAATTTAATGTGTAGTCTAGATTCATATGGAAAACACAAAGCAATAAATAACTTTCTAGAATGTAATATAGAAGTATAGCCTATTGATCTTGGGTTGAGGTAGATTATTTAAGGAAGAATACACCAAAAGATTTTACCATAAAGAAAAAGATAAATTGAACCATATTTATTTAAGAATTTGGGATTGTCAAAGGACAAATCAAAAGCCAAAGCAATAAAGAAAACAATAGAGTATAAAATGTCAGACAGTCTGACAATATAAAGTATTAATGATGATGTGGGCAGAGTAATTCTCATAGATTTGAGTTGAGAGTATAAATTGATGTAATCCACTTCCGTCTACTGTTTGATAGGATCCACTGAAGTTGAGTAAGTACACTTGCATTTACTTAGATTTACTAAAGGTGAATATACACATACCATATGGCATAGAAAATAAATATATATGTCATATATGTATGCATAAATATGTGTGTATCTATACATATAAATATATATCAGAAATGTGTCATATTCACTGAAAGACATCTATGAGTATGTTCAGAACACCATTGTTCATTATTCTTTGTATCTAATCTAATCTAATCTAATCTAGAGTCAAACAGATAAATCATATTGCACTCAAACATGGAATAATATATGATAATGAAATTCATTATTGCTATATGAATATATTGTTATACTGATTTAGATAAATATCAGAAACATAGTGTTGAATGTAGGAGAATAGACACTAAAGTAAACAAATTAATCTATTTGAATAAAGTATAAGACAGCCTAGTTAATCTATGGTGTTAGAATTAGTTAATGCTCACCTTTCAATAGGGATCAAGAGACAGTGAGTGGAAAGGGACACATGGGATATTATTTATGCTCTAAATCTTGACCTACATGGTTATTCACATAAGCATGGTTATTTTAGACTATTTATTGAGTTACACATTTGTGATTTATACATTTGCCTATGTGTGCCTTTTACTTGGAAAAAAAACTTTTTAAAATCACTGCAATTAATATCAATGTTTTCATCATACATAACGGAAGAACCATTTTTGTGAGATTGCTTGCCCATGTGTTTGAGAACATGATTTTGCCTAGTTTTATACCTAAAATTGTTTTTTCTGTCAAAATTATTATAATATCTTACTTCCTCCATTTTTTCATCATTGGTATCATTTTAAAAAATAATCTACTAACACAGAATTATTTAAAAAATAATCTCCTAGAATTACCAGAAAACACACAGGTCATCCCACTGAATTTGAAATTTAGATGAATAATGGATAGTTTTTTTTAATATTAGTATGCTCAATACACTGCATGTGAGATATTTATCCTAAAAAATATGTATCTACCTAAATTTCAAATTTGTGTCTGTTTTTTCTGTTTTTGTTTTCTTTTTTGTTTTGGCTAAATTTGGCAACCCTAACTGAAGTAGTTCTACTCAATGCAAAATGAAGATCAGATAAAAAATGATTCCATGGAACAAAATGTACAATATTTAATAGATCACAGAGATAGTATTTCTCATTTCTTAGTAGTGTGCTAAGGGATTAAAATAAATATATTTTTGGTGTATATGAGAAAATAAGTATGAACACTATCTCATTAAGTATCTTCCACAGTCTTATGAAAGCTAAATTTAATGGTGCAATATCTCTACCATTATCAAGCAAATACAAAAGAATTGCTTAATAATTTCAAGTGGAATTAGCAAATAATGACTCTGCAATATATATTACATCAGACACTTCTGTGCTTTAAAAATAAATAACTCATTGCTTTCATTGCTGAGTTACAGTGTTTTAAAATTGTTTTCTACAACTACAGTTCATTTATATTGGAGCTAATGATTTAGAGTAAGCAGTGCTTATTAGCATTGATCATTGGATAACTAAAGAGGAAACATCACAGCAAAAGCAACTGCTTATCTGAACTTAAATAATTGAACCGTTGATTTTATAAATGGTGGAGAAGTATAAAAACTTCAAATTGTTTAGGTGTCTGTTTTTAGTAAGATCATTAAAATCCCAATATTTACAAAAGTCCCTAATGCTCACAAATGTATTTGGATGGAGAAGTAAAGTTAACAACAAAAATAAATGTGAACAGTGAAGTGGGCCAGTCTATGAGAGACTGAGGTCTGGAATCTATTCCTGATAATTGCAATGTGAGATGAGAAAAAGAACAAGGATCAGATGAGGGTTACAGGCTAGAGCATTGTATTCTGGGAAATTCATAGTAGGGAGTTTCTCAGTCATGAGAGTAGGTTTCTAAGGTGGAATTCAAATCCTGAAGTTTGTAGGAGAGACAAGGCAAGGAGATAGAAGTTCTAGTAGGAAAACAGACTTCAGAAAATAATGAGCCTATCATTGGCAAAGCTGGTGTTATGGAAATAGAAAAGTAAAAAAAGGTATTCTTTCATCAGGGAGGTTTTGTCAATAGGAATGGCACAGCTTTGTAAGATATTAATAATAAGTAAAACCCCACAAACTATGATTAGATAACATAGGATATTTAGTAATTTAAGAGTCAGCTAACCTAACTCATATATGACCAGTTCAATTTTTATAAGCAATGTATATATGGAAAATGTTTTCCTCTTTGTTTAACTTAATGTGCATTTTCTCAGAAAGAGTGGAGAAATATTCCTAATATCATTCCACAATTATAATCCATGATAAAGTCATTATAATATAATATGCAAAACGACTCAGAGTCTAGGGAGTACCCCTTATCAAACACATTAATATTCTGAAGTAAAATGCATGAAAATTCACAATAAGTGGGATAAATAACTATATATTACTTGAGGTCAGATTTACTGTCAAATGAGTTTTGGCACCAAAATTAAGGAGGAAATATTCATTTCTCAGTGTTTTTTTTTGTTGTTGTTGTTGGTGGTGGATTTTTTTTTTTAATGTGATTATGGACCTATCTATTCTTTATTAAATAATAGTCACTGGGTTCTATTTTCTCTGTAGGGTGCAATCTTCCTATATTAAATATTATTTTTTTTAGAGAAATGTGATGTTCAGATTTGAAAAGGAAGCCAAACTCACATAGCAGGTAAGAAATAAAGACATGAGTTGTCCCCAGGATTCAGCTATCACTGGATTCCTGATAGCTTTCTCAAGCTCCAAGGTGTTCTCAATGCCCCAGGCTGGCCAGTTCTTTCCACTTTCTGTAGTACAGGGAAAGTTACATGTTCTGAAGTTAATATTACATATCTGCCCCCCCTCTTCACTATATCCAATTATTCAGTTTCAAATGATTCTGCTTTCAGTTAGCTCTTACAAAGAAAGAAACAATTTATTTATAATTAGGAATTTATTACCTATATGTAGTTCACTGTCAAAATTCCATTTTAAATACCAAAGACCTTGTTGAGATCATCTTAATATTTTTGTGTTCTTTATACACTCACGATCTATAGAATTATATGCATTTCATATCACATAATTGTCTAGACCTCTTTGATTCTATAATGTTAATATCTCTTTTTTTCTCTGAATACCTGTTACTAAAGCTACCGGAAATATATAACTTTTGTGTTTGCCTTGTACTTACGTAGTAGAGGATATTACCTGAATAACTTAGAAATGAACATTTGCGAAGACACTGCCCAGATGTTTATTGTTTAAAAATCTCAAATATGTGGCTATTTTATCTTTATAGAATAAATTCAAAGTTTTGAGTGGCTCTTAATGATTGAGTGAAGTGACTGTATTTGTATATTTGACAAAGAAACCAACTGGTAAATTAAAAAGATTTTACTTTTGCATCATTTTGCTGGAAAAATCACTCTAAAGCCTTTAGACCTATCATCATTAGCTGAAGGAAATATCCTCTTGGAATCAGGTATCAAATTTAGGGACCCTGGGCATTCTTTGAACTGAAGTGACCATATTTCATCTCAATTGATAGTGTGCCCCATTCCAAGATACAATTAAATTCAAAAGAAATGGCCACATAATTGAAGACCAAAGAATCTCCAGGCACACCTGGGCATCATGAGGTAGCATGGCACAAAATTATGTCCAATGAGGAATAGGTAGGACATCAGTTGATCATTTCCTTTCTTCAGGCATATTGTCTGGAATATTTTAAGACTTCCAAAACCTATTTCCCTATACTAATAGCCCTTAGTATACTGATGAACAACCAAAAGCATAGCAACATATGCATGGGAGAATCTTAGTTTATTTCATTGGCACATGATTACCCCACTCTGCAAGTGAATCAGTGTTCAGACTTAAGCCATTCTTTGAAAGGAAAGATTTCTAAAGCTTTCATAGGGCAAACTTACTCAGTCGTGTTCCACAGATATTACTTCCCTGCCTATATATAAACAAAGCATCTATAGGAGGTGAGGATGGAAGAAAACATGTTGGAAGAGAAATACTAAAGTATATCGTTGCTGATACCTTTGACCGGTTGTCTTAATAGTTTGTGTTCACATCTTATCAGATGGCTTTGTCTCCTTTCTTGATATTCCAAATTGATCTTGACCAATGCCTGTGATGCCCCAAGCCAAATCTCAGATATATATATTTTATCCTTTCCACTTGCCTTTTACCAGACATCTACATATGTATTCTAATTCAGTGCAAAGGTCTGACAGTGAAAGCAGAAGATATGCATAGCTATATCTATCTAGTTTTCTATCTGGACTTTTTTAGGTATACTGGCTGGATATATGCTTGAAGAAGATTGACAATAGTGATGAGGAATTAGTTCCTGTATGAAATTGGTTTGTTTTGCACCCTTCATTCACATATTCAGCCAATGCCTGTTTAGTACATTGCCCAGGCACTGTTCTAAGACCTAGAGATTTTTCTGTGAAAAATAAAAATATTTTAAACAATCCCTAACTTTGTGAAGCTTACATTATTGTGGTCATAAAGACATAAAGTAATAGAATTACTTAATTGCTTAACATATTCATCTTTTTCCACCTGTTATTTCCCTTATTCTGAGTACCCCCAAATAATAATTGTTAACCTAAATATTCACTAATTAATGAGGCAAAAATTGGTACTTTTCTAGAGAAGCCCCTTGGAATAAGAACAGATTGAAAAGAGAAGGAGATGAAGAAGAAGAAGAAAAACAACAACAACAATAACAACAACGGGGAGGGGGAAGAAGGGAAAGGAAAAGGTGTGAGGGAGAGGGAGGAGAAGGAGAAAGGAACAATAACAATGCTCTCAGTTTGGCAAGGAATAAGTTTTCTCCTTTTAAGCAATTGATGCATCTGGCAGCATTCTTAAAATTCAGACTCTTTCTGTTGGCCTATAGAGGTGCCTGAGATCTGGCATTTCTAACCACCTCCCAAGAAATAAAATTGCCCATGGAATTATGGCCTGGAAAATATTCATTCCTGAACAGTTTTGCAGCTGAAACAACTGGTTTTGTTTTTGCTGTTTTTAAAAAACATTTTTAATTTAAGGTGAAATTGACAATGTAAAATTAATCATTTTAAAGTGAGCAACCTAGTCATAGTACAATCACTGTATTGTACAACCACCATTTCTATCTACCTAGATAGAGATCTATCTATCTATCTATCTAGAAAATATTTTCATCACCCAGAAAGTAAACCCAACACACCTGAAACAGCTGTCTCTTATTTCTTTCTGTCCCTGGTCTCTGGCATATAATCTGCATTGTTTGTCTATGGCTTTACCAATTTTTAATACTGCATATAAATAGAGTCATTAAACATGTGACCTTTTATGTCTAGCTTCTTTCATTCAGTATAATGTTTTCAAGGTTCATCCATGTCATAATATGTATCAGTACTTCACTCCTTTTTAAGATTAAATAATATTCCATTTTATGTATACACCACAATCTGTTTCTCCATTCATTTACATTAGGGGCATAACATTTTGACTATTGTGATTGGTGCTGTTAGGAATATATATGCACACATGTTTGTTTAAAAATCTGTTTGCAATTAGATCAGTTATATATATAAGGCTGGAATTACTGGTTCAGAAGGTTATTCTATGTTTAACTTTTTGAGGAACCACCAATATTTTCCTGAGTAGCTGAATCATTTTTTACTCCCACCTGCAATGTAAGAGGTACAGATTTTTCCACGTCCTTGCCAGTTCTTATTATTTGTTATTTCTTTTTTATCATAGTCATCCTAGTGAGTGTGGGTCCCTGCAGGTTTTGATTTACATGTCCCTAAGGACCAATGGTGTTGAGAATAATTTCTATGCTTATCTTCTTTGGGAAAATGTCTTTTTCCATATAAAAATTAGATTGTTTTTTGTTATTGAATTTAAACGTTCTTTATATATCCTGGTCACCAGATGTTTATTAAATATGTGATTTGTAAACATTTTCTCACATTCTCTTTCTTGTCTTTTCATTATTCATGCATCATACAGTTGTCTTTCTTTTTTTATACAGTCTTAATTTTTTTCTTCACTGTTTGTTTATTTATTTTGCTACTATATGGATTATGTTCTTTTCCTCCATTCCATTTTCTTAATAAGCTGGGAATCATACAATTAGACATTACCCGTAGAATTTAACATTCATAAAAAAATGAAGTCTAAATTTAACCAGCAGGGGTCTCTGGGTGGCTCATTCGGTTAAACGGCTGACTTAGATTTCAGCTCAGGTCATGATCTTAGGGTCCTTGGATCCAGCTCCGCATCATGCTCCCCATTCAGTGGGGAATCTGCTCAAGGATTCTCCCTCTCCTTCTGCCCCTCCCTCCACTTGCTCTATCTCTCTCTCTCTCTCTCTCTAAATTAAATAAATTAATTAAAAAAATTTTTTTAATAAAGTTAAATACACTTTTACACTCATCCTAAAAAGTAAGCCGGTAGACATAATAATGCTTCACAAATTATTTTTCCCCTTTTATTTTATTTTGGTCTAGGATTTTAATTTTTTTAATCACAATCAGATATTATGATTGTTTTATATAATCATTTAGATTTATCTATATGTTTAGATATTTATTAGTCAGCATATATAAAATATAACTATATTTTCTAAACCAATAAATTATGAAAAGAGTGGCTTTATTTTACATGTTTGCAAATCTCTGTAATGTCTGTCTTAATAGAAGATGGCTAGATTCTTATCTGCTTCTGCATTCAATTGGTAGTGATATAGTCTCTAGAAAATTCACTATATATTCATGAAGGAATGAAAGTGAAACAGGCAGATGATGCTGTATTAGTATTATTACAAAAATAGTTTTCACCTTGCAGAGTCCCTGAAAATTCAGGGAAGCCCAGGAAAGGTGGACCACATTTTGAACACAAGCACGGAGCCATATATAGAAAAGACATTCCTTATTTCAGATGTGTTGGGAGAAGTTTTGAAACCAGCACTTCTCTATTAAAGATTTTGTAAAAACAGTCTAGAGACTTTGCCTGAAGAATATCAAAGGTCTCCTACAATTATGTGAATATGAGTGTGTCATCTCTCCCACTAGACTGTGAGTTTCACAGTGGTAATAGTTTTAATTTTGTGTCTACAGCATAAAGTTGATTTCCAGTAAATATTAAACAATCTTATTTTTCACTCTGTTGCAAAAATGAATTCAAGCTACTCAAAGCTCTATCTAGATTATGTTGCTTTTATGGCATTTGAATGGTCAGCAGATGGAAACTATAAAGTGTTAACAGTACTTTTGAGAGACTATTACTCATAACAACAAAAATATATATATTTCTGCCAAATTCTTACATAGCCTTCTTCCTCTTGCAAAAAAAAAAAAAATCTGCATTCAGACAGTCTAGGTCCAGTTTAACTGAAATGATCCTTGGGTGTTTTAGATCTAGTTTATAGCATTCCCTTTACTTCTACTTTCATCCTATGTAATCCCTCACCAACACCAAATTGTTTTATTTGTTTAGTCTGTTATATTAATGGACTAATATTGTGTGTCCACATTTCTGAAGAAAAATTAACATATTTTTATTGTCAAGGTATAGAATTGTATTGAGTAGATAAATTATGAATGCAACTTAAAATTATTTATGAAATACCATGTGGTGTCTAAATGAGGTGTCTCTTGATCAGATGGGGGCCCCCAAATGTGGGGCATCAGGTGGAAGCCAATGGTACAGGAGGTGAAAGAATTCACCTCAGGCAGAATAAAGAAGATAGAAGTTGAGCGCTGTGAATTGTGTAAGAATGTTGAATCACAGACCTGTACCTCTGAAACAAATAATACATTATATGTTAAAAAAAAGAAGAAGATAGCAGGAAGGGAAAAATGAAGGGCGGGAATCGGAGGGGGAGATGAACCATGAGAGTCTATGGACTCTGAGAAACTCAGGGTTCTAGAGGGGAGAGGGGTGGGGGGATGGGTTAGCCTGGTGATGTGTATTAAAGAGGGCACGTTCTGCATGGAGCACTGGGTGTTATGCACAAACAATGAATCATGGAACACTACATCAAAAACTAATGATGTAATGTATGGTGATTAACATAACAATAAAATTAAATTTAAAAAATTAAAAAAATAAGCATTACAGTTTCAACTGTAGCCATTAGCTGGCTGAAGTAGACACAATTGTAAGGAGCACATTTGAAATAGTTGTCTATTTTTTTTTGGCCTTCAACAGCATCTATTCAACAGAGCCTTCTGTTCTAGTATAAAAGTTAATCACTTGAATATATTGAATGTTCAAATATATCATTATCATTAGTCCTATGTGAAAGTTAAAGAAAGAATATAATTTGTCCTCCTAGAGTATTTATTCTACATAATAAGAGGGGAGCAAAACATCTTTGTGATTTTTACAATATCACTGAAAATTCATGTCTTTTGAGGAGTCATGGTATACGGTTACTTACTGCTGAAGTTCTCAGTGAGGCCACAAGTTAAATGAGGATATTTCCAGATTATTGTAATATGTATCTCTTAGAAGTCTCAGTGACTGAAGACATTAATCACCAGCAATGCAAATAAACTGATATACCAAATCAAAAAAAAAAGAAGTTTATTTAATACACTTCAAGGGATCAGAGGACAGGCAGGAGGGCAGAGGAGAAGCTGTCTGCAAGGACAGAGGGTGGAGGCTGGGGGCTGTTTTTAAAGAGGGAAGGTGAGGAGGTATGATGACATATGGAATTCTCCCATTTTTTGGTAACTGTGCCAAGTTGTAGGTAGCCCACTAGTCAGTTAGGACCTACGGATATTTTGAAGGGGTGTCACCTGATGGGACTGTCTTTATTCAGCTGGGCATTGGGGTCACTTTGGGCCCTTATGCCTTCCATTGCTCAAGCCTGTTTGCCTAAAAGCAGCCTCCACATAAAAGATCTATGTTCAGAGCACACAAAAATTTGCCGTTAGTACTCATCAATCCTAGCATGCTTCTAAGTCACTACAAAGAAAGTTGCTTCAAGAAACCTATGATCAAATAAGTAAATATTCAAATATATATATTTATATATGTATCAAATATACATATTATATATATCAAGTATATATATATTATATATAATTATAATAATTCTTTAAGATATTCTTTTCTGTTTTTTACTTTCTGGACACAAAGCTAAGTTTTGTGCAAAACTGAAACAACTATCATTATTATTTCAATTCTATTTAAATTAGTCCCAAATGTCCGTATTATCATAACAAAGTTAAGAAAAACTGAACAAGTTTTTGACTGGGTTACAGTTACAGTCTTCTTCATCTACTCTTACATTTGCCATTTTGTATTTTAGTGTTCCAGAATAAGTCAAGTGCTTTTGTACTTCAGATAAGTATTTCCATGTGAAAAAAAATCTCCTTTGGCCTCTTGCCTTTGAAGATCTCAGACTCATTTTTAAACAAGTGCTCAGTGGATCTGTGGTGACTCAGGCTCTTTGGTTAAGTGGGTTTGCTTTCTGAGATAAGTAGATTGCATAACGTTTCAGTCAATTATATGCATATTTTGCATATTCTTGGAATGATTAATGGGTTTTCACTTTGGTTTTAAACTAGGCTAAATGACAGTGGCTACTTGGATGCTGGCTGTTTAGGATTATAAGGCTGCAGGGTAAGGATACACTGGATCAATGTTTTGTATATTCAGACACTAGTTTACAATTTAAGAACACTCAGATATTATTAAACTAAGATGAAAATATCAGAGAAAACATCAGTAATATGATGTAGAAGTTGAAAAAAATGGAATAATGTGGTTGTGAAGAGAGTACACTTTATTTTTATTGAGACTGTCATGGGAAATTTTAGATATCAGTAAATCTTAAATGTTTTGAATGTCATTTGATTTTCTTAGTAGTTTCATGAATTGCATAACAACTATATTTGATTAGAGTATTAGCTGTATTTGTAATGGTCAGCACACCTTTTGTTGTTGGTGGAGTTTAAATTAATCATTTTTCCAAAGTCAGCTAAATCGTAGCTTGCCTTTAAAAGGGGCTTTTTAAATATCCCCACCTCCTCCTCCAATAAGCAGAGGACACAGTCTCTCTCCCCTGAAAACTTCTAAGACACTTGATACACATTCCTTTTAGGTTATTTTGGACACACTCTCTGTCATTGTGATTATTTACGTGCATATCACATACCCACTGGTGAGAAATAGGATTCTTGAATCTGATTCATCTCTGTATAGTGCCTTGTAGAGGAAGTTGCTTAAAAAAAATGTTTAATAAGTATTGATTTGTTGAAGAAATCACTTTGTGAGAAAAATACAAGTTACCAAAGACAGGGCCTTGACACAAAAGTAGTAGAAATATAAAGGACTCCTCAAAACTGTACCTGAAAACCACCAAGAATGAACGCTAAAATAAGCTATAAACTTAAAGGGATTATGATGTGTCAGTGTTGGCTTATCCTTGGTAACAAGTGTCCCATTTTGGTGAGTGATGATAATGAGGGAGACTGTGTATTTTCAGGGCTGGGTATATTTGAGCAATCTCTGTACTGCCCTCTTAATTTTGTCATAAACCTAAAACTTCACTAAAAAAATTAAATCTAGAAAAACAGAACCTGAATGTTTGGGAGGACGAACCAAATTTTCGCTTTCACTGGATGTTTGAGCATAGTGATTTGTGATTAACTCTAACCAACTTCCAGATTCATCATCATTTTTGGGGGGGGGAGAGAGAAGAAAGACAAAAAAAAAAAAAAAACAATTTGTAGAAAAGCCAAATAAGCAGGGGCAGGCAAGTTTTTGTTTTTAATCTTATTTGCATGACTATGCTTTCTGACTCATAAAATGCTTCTACAAAAACACACTAAAATACCTGCTGAGAACCCATAGCTGCATTTTATTTTAATGCTGAAGCAAACTTTACTTCTGTTTATAAAAGATTTCACTTTTATTCCAATTAAGAAAAAAAAAACTTATTTGAGGCAAATTACACAAACAGATACACAAAAGAACTGCTGTATTGTTACAGTCTCGTTCTCTTTCAAATTACTTTGAATTTCTTTTAGAAAAAAATTCACTGTTTAATTCTGTTTCTTATTTCCTTCCCTTAGACATAGTGTAGTATCTAATTTAGGGTCATGGAAAGATTTTAGAATTCAGTTTCCCTTTCATAAATGTGGAAAAACTTATAGCAATGACTTCGGCTGGGCTTTTTGCCTATATTTCATGTAAGCTGAGTCTCAAGCTGGCTCCTGATAGAATAAGATGACCACAATTTACATGCATAACTAGTATACCACATTTAACTCTATATATGATGCAGACACACTTTTTCCCCCCCTCAATCTTTTGGGCTTCTAAACGATACAATCAATGCAGTAGCAACACCAAGACTGAAGGACGCTGTGCCATCATCATATAGCATGTGATGTAGTTACAATATCTTAAAATTATAAAATATTGAAAACGCAAAAGCATCAAATTACAACAATATGGTTTCAGTGGTTCAAATTTTATATAATCATCAGCATTATAAAGTCCCGAGTTTTGTATCTGTCTAAAAGGAACAAGGAAATGCTGAAAAACTATTAAAATCTAGTTTAAATTCCACATTCTAATAATCATAAAATTTATTTTAAACAAGTTGACTTTCTGGTTATTGCTACCCTTCCTAGTTATTGAAATACAAGAAACAGAAATTGGGTTCTATTGTTGTGCATAGTATCTCCTACACAATGTTTCCTCTGGGGTCCCTTCTAGTGACTCTGACTCCCAACTTCCCACTCACTTTTTCTTTCTGGGTGAGCATGGCTACTCCAAAGGTATCATAACCTCATCTGATCATAGCCAAACAGGACTCTCCTTTTTAGGTTACTCTCTTAAGCACTGGATCTATTCATTCCCTTATCTTCTCCTTGGATATCTCACAAGAAATTAAAATACAAATCCAAAACTGAGGTTGCAGTTTCTCCCACCAAATGTACTCTTCTTCCTAGGCCCCCTATACTGATGAATAACTTTACCATAAACTTCATTTCTTAAGTCAGCCTGTATCTCTCCTTCATTATTACCGGCAATAATCTATGATTCTTTTTGTTTGGTTTTACCTACTTAATCACTCTTGAATTTTCTCCTCCTCTGTGACCAATTTAAGGTTGGCTCTCATGATTGATTGCTTTGAGTAGGGCAACAATTGAGATTTTAGCCTTTTTCCATATCCATAATCCATTTTCCAGACTATAATCTATTATCTGGACCAAAGTTTACATTTCATATTTGCCTCAGGAATTCAAAATAGATGTATTAGAGTTCCTAGAAGCCCTCCCATACAAGAGTTTAATTTTTCATAAATGTGAATTTTCAAAATGTATTTTTTAAAAATAATGTCCTTTTTTGTTAAATAATAGCCGCTAATATTTAAGGAAATACACTTGTATAAAAGTATCCTACGTGGTCCGACATAAGTCAGCGGCCCTGCAGATGAGAGGAGGAAAGATATATGACAGATATTTATGTGATAATGTCAAAAAGATTAGAAAGCTAATTGGATATAAAAGATTTGGTATCAAAAATAACTCTTGAGATTTTTTTCAGTTGCTCTGAAATTTCCTGCGTAAGTTTCCTCATCTAGACAATAACGGTAGGACAGTATCAAGAATTAAATGAGTTCATACGTGTAAAGAACTTATCTTCGTTTGCAAGAATCAGATGAGTCCTGTAGGGACATTCATTTTTCCATTTAATAAATACTCTGTCCAAGGCACTGTGTTATATACTGGACATACCAATTAAGTAAGGACAATCCTTGTCTCACCAGAGAGACCCAACCTTTCTGCCCAGGGCAGGCCGCCTCAGCCAGAAGGATCTGGAAGGGAGGGAGGGGTGTGGAATTCAGCAGTGAAAATGTAAGAAACCTGGAGTCATGTGAAGAGCTACTGGTGCTTCTGTGTTCTGCAGGAGTCTGGTGTGAACACGAGGTCCATGAGTTTTTTTCCAATTTGGAAATATTGATTTAATTACCAATTTCCTCTTGGAAAGCCACAGGAACCTCAAATAAATCTTTTTCACTTTTTAATTGGCTGAAGCATATTGTTGAACTTGGACAGTTAGAAGCCTGTTTCTGTCTCTCCCACTTACCCTGCTTGTGTTCTCTCCCTCACTGTCTCTCTCTGTCAAATAAATAAATAAAATCTTAAAAAAATAGATAAAACAAAATTTCCACCACTTGTAAACATCGGATAGCCTTACGCTACCATTTAGAAATATGTTAATCACTGCAAAAACTATGATTAGGACCAATAAAATACACAGACTATAGCAAAGGCCAAATCATGACCATGTATTTCAATCCATGCATAAATTTTATGCAACAGTCTATGAATATTTAATGTAATTAAATTGCATTTATTTGGTATAACAGTGAATGAAACAGAATTCATTGAATATGAATAGTTTGCAAATACTTAAAAAAAAGATAAAATTATATACTCCAAATGATACAGAGATACGTAGACACCTTAGAGAAAGGCAAATATGTGTTTTCATGCTTCTTCTATAATTAATTAGAAATGACAAAAATAAGACCTTATGTGAATCTCAGAGGGAAATGAGTATGAACACGTTGCATCATATGTATACCAGATTACTTTGTAGCTTGTAGCATGAGACGGGTAAAACATACATGTCAAATTTGATATTCATAAATGCACTTTTCTAGGCTTAATTTTCTTATAAATTATAGGATTTCAACAACATAATTAAAGAATATTTTTAAATTCTTCTCTTATTTCTAAACACATCAATTAATTCACCATTTCCCAAGGACCTACCAAATTTGAGAAGCTGTATTAAATGCTTGGATAAAAGGGGAGTGTCACCCCTGCGCCTTAGTATCTAAAATTTGGCTGTGGGAAACTGATATAAAGAAAATTTCCTTCCAATTGGCAGAAGTGGTAAGAAAAGCACTGAGAGCCTCGTGAGATAGCAGCAGAAAGAACCAAAAATCATTTAAGAAACTTATGATATATGCAGTGATTGTGAAGATTAATTATGCTGTCTGGTTTTCATTAATAGAAATATCTTCTTGTATCCTTTTATACTGGTAAATCAGTACCTAAGCTACTGACCACTGTTAACATGTCAGTGTTGGAAGACCTGAGAACAAAATGAAAATAAACCAAACCAATTCTTTTACATGGAATACATCACTGAGACCTGAGATTCAGGAGGTCCTTGGAAACTTTTACACTAATTGCAACCAAATGAAAGAAAAGGAAGAAAGAGGGAAAAAAAGGAAAAAGAAAAGAAAGAAAGTAAAAAAGAATCCTAACATGGTACACTAATGGAAGATTATTTTCAAATAGATTTTTTTACCAATTCTTTCTTTTTTAAATGACAAGCAATTGATGTTACAACAATTGTCAATATCTATTTCATGAACGCTTACTTACCACCTCCCAATATAAGATTTTTTAAATGGTATTTGTGCTGAAATTCAATATGTAGTGCTGGTAGAAAAATTAAACACTGTCCAAATAGTCCACTATAAAAACAATAAAAAAAAGAGTAAAAGCATTATGAAGTAAACTGTTTTTAAAGATTTTATTTATTTTTAACAGAGAGAGACACAGCGAGAGAGGGAACACAAGCAGGGGGAGTGGGAGAGGGAGAAGCAGGCTTCCCGCGGAGCAGGGAGCCCTATGCAGGGCTCGATCCCAGGACCCTGGGATCATGACCTGAGCCAAAGGCAGATGCCCAATGACTGAGCCACCCAGGCACCCCTGAAGTAAACTGTTTTTAATATGTAACTTTTATGATATACACAATTTTGACAAAATCTTGGTTACTAATGGATAGGACATAAGAGATTAAGAAACAGGAATTTCCCTTACTCTCCTTCACCTTGGCAGCTCAGAGTCAAAATACAACCGTGTATCAATACCAATGTTCTTTGTCAGAGTTCTCCCTTATTTTAGTAATAACATTAATAATAACATTTGTGAACACCCACTTATGGGTACTCATTACCTGAAATGTATCTTTATTTCATTCATTCAAATAGTAAATGTCAATAACTTCAGTTCAATTTAGAGGCTTCATAATAGCAGAGTCAAATCCAGGTAAGCGACTGATTTGAGGCCTTCCTATTTCTCTGCAAAGAATAGAAGAACATAAATTTTAACTGAATCAAAATATATGCTTCTTTTTAAATTACTTATTATAAGATAGAAAAAATGTTGCTTTTTATTTTATATTAGCTTCTATAATAGTTTACTTTTATGGTACTACCTATATTTGTGTTAATCTAATTAATCAAGTTTCTCATGTCTGTACCTTATCTCTATAAGCACTGTTTTAACCAGATGATATTTTGCACATATTTCTAGAATAGAGTGAAAGTTGTGTTGCATTCTTTAAATAGACTAATCCACCATTAACTTTTCTTCAGTGGAGACTTTATATCATCTTTACAAACTTCAATCACCAGAATGCTTTCAGGAAATATTGAGGTGAGCAGATCTTTTTGCCTGGCTACTAAAGGCCCCCAGGAGGATTTATAAATTATGTTCCATATGTCTCTGATGCTACTCCCTTTAATGTCTACCTATTCAGTCTATTTCTTTCATTATCTGTTTCTTTCTTTGTACCTTTTCAAATGAAGGGATTGAAAGTTGTCAGGGCAAATCTAATAACAAAACATGTGAATTCAGCAGACATAATAGTAAAATAATTCTGAGTAATAAACTCTAACCTGCAGATAAATGGGTAATAGTTTTATAATTTTCTTACATGGGGCTTGTGATGGCCATTTTTCCTTCCTGCTTAGATATAGTTTCTCTAGTAATTCTTGGTTTCTGGTTTTTTTCCAGATAACATATATTGCCAGAAATCTGATGAGTAAGTAAGACCTGATGAGTAAATAAGTAAGACATTGCCACATAAAAATTAGTGAAGTACACTAGTGCAAAGACTAGTGAAGTCTACATTCTTAAGATAATATATTACATAGAACAGAGCTGAGGAGTAACAGACATTTAAGCTTAAAAAAAATCAACATATAGGTGTCTGTGCTATTTTTTTGTTAATATCTTTATCTGAAGGTGGCTCAAGATGAATCACATTTAGAAAACTAAACACTATACAACAAACATTGTCCAATAGGATTAAATAATCATTATTTTTGGCATATATAGTTATATACATATTTGTTAACATATCTATACCTATATGTAATCCTTACTGACGGAGTGGAAAGATCCTGGCCCATTTAAAACTGAGCATAAACAAAATTCTGCTTGCAATGATCAGTAGCCTTCTCATTGATCACACTGCAAGTCATGTTTGGTTTCAGTGGTGATCCTCATAGCTCAGCACCTAGCACCTAGCATTGATAATACATTAAGTCTTTCAGCTCAGAGTCACCTCTACAAGTTGTAGTTTGAACGTGAGCTTACAGATGAATCATTCTCTCACTTACTGCCTTTTCTTCTCTCTGTCACCCTGCAATAAATTACACAGTATCTCTTTACAATTCACAAAAGTTAATAGCCAAATATAAATGGGCTACATTTGGAATGTTTTCTTTCTCACATAAATCTAAGAAGCAAACATTTTTTTTAAAAATGACACTTTCATTCTAATTATAAGAAGTTAGGATTAATTCATTTGTTAAGAAAGTGGCAGTAAATAAAACAATACCATGTGATATGACATATCTTTAAATAATAATGCAATTTCTTTACTTTTTAAGATAAAATTGAATAGATATAAAACGTGTATCTAAATATATCTAAAATGAAACAAAATTAGTGTTTATAATCAAGTATTTTTTTTTTGACAGCATCATACTTAATTACTAACTTTCTAGATGCAGAGAAGCAAACTGGGTCTTTTACTACGATCATGTTAAAGCTTATGTGTTTCAAACATATCTAGAATAAATTGATTCAATTTTTTAAAAAAAATAGCACTTTACTATTGATTAAATTTGCTGGGTTTTTTCCCTCTTGTCTAAGTTGTGATATTTGCATATGTCTGAACAAATACTATTTGCTTGTTTTCTTTACCTATGTATTCTATTCCATGTATATCCTTGGCTTGTGCTTAGTAGGGTAGCTTAGTCAACGGAAATATTAGAATTTTAGTTCCTCACAGAAGTGACAATAACATTAAAGGAAGCATACTAAGTTAGTTTATTACAGAATGTAATAGTCATAGGAATGGGAAACAAAAAGAAATTACATAGGAGTGCTACTTCTTGCCCCATCTATTGCAGTTTCCCTGAATTTTAGTCTTTATGCAACTTAATTTTCTCTTATAATTCAGTCCATATTCATACATTATTATGTATTACATGTTTATTTTCTGAATCTCCTATTGACATGAAAGGTCTTTTTTCTATTATATGGCTTGCATGATTTCTATTATATTTCTTGCCTGTATTTATCAAATATATTCAATAAATTTTAAATATACAACAACTGGGGCACCTGGGTGGCTCCAGTTGGTTAAGTGACTGCCTTCGGCTCAGGTCATGATCCTGGAGTCCCCAGATCGAGTCCCACATCGGGCTCCCCGCTCAGCGAGGAATCTGCTTCTCCCTCTGACCCTCCCCTCCTCATGCTCTCTCTCTCTCTCATTCTCTCTCTCTCAAATAAATAAATAAAATCTTTAAAAAATAAATAAATAAATAAATATACAACAACTGTTTACTGAAAACATTAAACAATCAATGGCTATGGTGTTGCTTTGTCTATACTTCTCTTTTATCCCCCCAGCTTTATTGAGACATAATTGACATATAACATACTGTAAATTTAAGATGTAGGACATGTTGATTTGATACATTTATATATTACAAAATGATTTTCACTATAGCATTAGCTAATACCTCCGTCCCATCACATGGTTACAATTCCTTTTTGAGATGAGAACATTTAAGATCTACTCTCTTAGCAAATTTCAAATATATAATATAGTATTATTAACTATAATCATCAGGCTGCACATTAGATCCCTAGAACTTGTTAATCTTATAACTGGAAGTTTGTACCCTTTCACCAACATTGGTCACATTTCTTTGCTTCTCCTTTGGGTGTGTGTGTGTGTGTGTGTGTGTGTGTAATCTTTTAAAGTTAGAAATCTAATTTCAGTGCTGACTTTACAGTTAACAGCATATTTGCATCAATAAAAGCATATATCTAGATTACCTTTAGAGATACATTTAACTTTCACTTTTATAGTCCATAATTATGGGGTTATACATTTAAAGGCATCAAGAATTCCAGGTAGTAGTTTGGAATTGCAATTAATACATTGAAATTAATATTTTCTTTGCAATACTTTAAAGCCATTGTTTTAGCTTAAAACACTGTAGGGGTAATACATTTACCTGCTTACGGTTATGACACATTGTTAAGCAACTGTGGAAAAAACACCTTTATTCCCTTGAGCTCCATCATGCTTGTTTCTGCTTCTTCCAAAATTTCTGTTTCTATAATGGTGAAAGACAAACTAGAAAGCGTATACATCAGGGGAAAAGACTTGGATGGGGTAGAATCTGAGAACAACATTCTTTAAAGCCAGCCTTAAGAAATTACTTTTGCCCACCTAAAAGTAGAAGAACGACCCTGATAAGTGTGTTGCAGCCCCTTGGCAAGTCCCCATTGGCATTAACTATCAGAAAATGCGAGGGAGGGGCACCTGGGTGGCTCAGTAGTTTAGCGTCTGCCTTCTGCTCAGGTCATGATCCCAGGGTCCTGGGATCGAGTCCTGCATAGGGTTCCCTGCTCCGCAGGAAGCCTGCTTCTCCCTCTCCCAACCCCCTGCTTGTGTTCCCTCTCCTGTTATGTCTCTCTCTGTCAAATAAATAAATAAAATCTTAAAAAAAAAAAAAGAAAGAAAATGCGAGGGAAAGTCAGCATTAATTCAAGATTGTGGAACGAGGACTGTGACTTTGAAAGCATTTTCCATGTTAAGGTTCTACCTTCCATGTGTTTACACAGATTCTCTGGGGTGTGGGATAAATCTGTATATAATTGTTAAATGACAGTCTCACTGGTGGCACCATATAGACAACATACCCTCTTCCCCCTACGCCAAAGGGCAATAAAATGTTGCCCTTCTGAAAATGACTCTAGTGCATTGTGTATGCTTTAGTCGGGTATGATCTGTTTTTGATATTAGAAAGATCTTAAGGAGAATCACAGACCTGTACCTCTGAAACAAATAATACATTATATGTTAAAAAAAAAAAAAGAAGAAGAAGATAGTAGGAAGGGAGAAATGAAGTAAGGGGGAATCGGAGTGGGAGACGAACCATGAGAGACTATGGATTCTGAGAAACAAACTGAGGGTTCTAGAGGGGAGGGGGTTGGGGGGATGGGTTAGCCTGGTGATGGGTATTAAAGAGGGCACGTACTGCATGAGCACTGGGTGTTATACACAATGAATCATGGAACACTACATCAAAAACTAATGCTATAATATATGGCGACTATCATAACATAATAAAATAAAATTTAAAAAAAATAAAATAAAATAAAAAAGAAAGATCTTAAAGAAAAGTGGGAATTGAGCAAAGGTCTAAAAAATATTAAAGTGCAATAGGTCATGCTTATAGTAAGGCAGTGTTACCGCAGGCAAAAAATAGTCATGAATGTTTTACTTTCAGAAGTAAGTTGTCATTACCCCATTTTGTTATATTTAGTCACACAGCCCAATTGAATACATTTAAAATTCAATTGACATTTGAATTAATATGCTTGTGATTTTGGTGACCAGAGAAAAGAGTAGATTGCCACTGATACCTTAAAGTCTGTGTGTATATAGATACATATTTAAATCAGTGTACATGTATATACTCTATATATTTAAATATAACAATCACAGAAATATGGAAACATAACAGGTAAGAGAAACGGACAAGGAAAAGAAACTCTTTGAACTACCTCCTACTACTTGTTTTTTTTTTTTTATGCAAGTGTTCAAATACCTTTATTTATTTTATTTTATTATGTTATGTTAATCACCATACATTACAGCATTAGTTTTTGATGTAGTGTTCCATGATTCATTGTTTGCGTATAACACCCAGTGCTCCATGCAGTACGTGCCCTCTTTAATACCCATCACCAGGCTAACCCATCCCCCCACCCCCCTCCCCTCTAGAACCCTCAGTTTGTTTCTCAGAGTCCATAGTCTCTCATGGTTTGTCTTCCCCTCCTACTATTTATTATCATCTCTGACCAGGTTCCTGAGTTGGTTACTCTTCATAGAGAAAAGAATTCTTTCTGTTTTTAAGAATGATTGACTAATGAAACACCATACCCCCCCCATCAATATCAATTTATTTACATCTTAAAGCAATGTTTGAAATTATTAACTCCATTGCTATTTGTTTTGAAATGAGAAATTGACTGAAATGGATTTGATAATCCTTGCTTGCTAAAACAGATGTTGAGAAAATATTTCCCAACTACCTGGGTATTATATAGCTTCAAATTTAATATTAATGACTTTCTTTGACAGTGAAAGAAAGTGAGGAAATCCTCACTTTTTAATATAGGTAGCTCTTTGCTCAGTATGTGTGTGTACTTCCCTGTGCCTGAATATAATAAACTCCGTAAGAATAATAAGAGCAAAGACACCACTTACTGCATATATTTTTATGTGCTCAAATAACTTTGATCTATATAAATGTTAAATTCCCTTCTGACTATGTAATTCATTTAAGGCCATATACAAATACTTGAAATATAGTATACTTAGTATGCATAGCGAATATGGTTTATAAAGTTGTTAGCAGACTCAAAAATATTACTGATTAACTCTAGGGCTACTATTTTTATAATGAAAGTATAATCTAAACCGAGACTTGCAAGACTAGTTAGCAGTTCACGAGGCAGGGTGTTTGGGAGGATAGATCAGAGAGAAAAGAGAGCTCATGGAAGGGAGTAGCGACATGGAAAATATATCAAGTTTCAGAATGGGTATGAGAGTGGCTGCAGCTCAAGGTTCATAAAACAGAAGGAAAACAGACATGGAGGTGTGGTAGAATTGAAAGAAAAAGACTCGAGTCTTATTTAGTCCCAACGTTAAACCACTTGTGTACAATTTCAAGAAGTTTATGCTTCATGCGTCCAATAACAAGTACCTTTGGAATTGCTTAGAGGGGGTGGAATTGGGTGCTGTTGGGATTACTTAAATGACTTCAAGGGGGAGGTGTGTACTGTGGCATGTTCACACTGAATTGCAGGCTACCCCACCTGTAGAGAAGACCCAAAGCTTCTCCACAGCAGTGAGACGGAGAGCCATGAAGCCAGCATAACTCTGACGCGATGAAAAATGGATCCTGAACAGCTAAAAGGAAATGAACTATTGATTTTTCATTTTAATTGCTAAATAAATTTGTTTTGGGTTTTACTATTTTACAATGTGTTCTTTCACATTATATAAGGGAACAATGTAGACTATCTTTGTACCTTAGTTAAACTCTAATGTGTTTTAAGGAGTCACAAGGTAAAAATAATGCCTCAGAAAAATGTGTCCTAATATTCAGTGAAACATGTTGTTTCAAGAAATCAATAGTAATAGCAGTTTCTATAGTAATCTTTCCAAAGAGAAATAGTGAAATCGCAATAAAAAAGAAACACACATGCAAACACACACAGATTGCATCTGATGAATAAGTCATCTTGTCGATTCAGAAGAGCTAATAAAATGAAGAATCAATTTTCTATAAAGCAAAGTCTATTTTTGAGCAAAGTTGCTCATTGGGAGTGGTAAGTTAGGATAAATTATGGAGTTTAAATACTTTTCAAATATATCTTAATTGCTTAAGAATACTATTCATATATTTTATTTTTATTTTCTCATGCATTGTATGTACACATCTCTTCATTCTGTGGTGTTGCCCTTAATTGTGGGTTCATTTATCCTTTCTATGTTGTTGAATATGATGAAGAGAAAAATATACCATAAACCACATTATAGTTTTACAATGTCAGGTAAAGCAGGCAAGAAAATTGCTAGAGTATAAAGATGATAATTTCCAGTTGCTGGGAAAATGTAGTAATTTGTATCTATATCTATACCAATTGTCAGTCTTCTTTTGGAAGACTCTTACTATATCAGAACTTACAAATGGATATTTTATAAATTCTAAAGATGACAAACAGGCACTATATATATGATATATATGTATCACTATGTATATGAGATATGTATATGTATATATATACGAGAAGACACATTTTATTTTATATTATATAGAAGTTAGGATAAAAGGTTGTTCTTTGCATTTGGAGACTTAATATTTCTGGAAGGTCAAAAATGGCATCATTATTTTTTTTATTTTTTTTTAAAGATTTTATTTATTTATTTGAGAGAGAGAATGAGATAGAGAGCATGAGAGGGGGGAGGGTCAGAGAGAGAGGCAGACTCCCCGCTGAGCAGGGAGCCCGACGCGGGACTCGATCCCGGGACTCCAGGATCATGACCTGAGCCGAAGGCAGTCGCTTAACCAACTGAGCCACCCAGGTGCCTGGCATCATTATTTTTAACAACATATGTAAGTGGACAAAAACTAAGAAGGTGATTTAGGGTCAAAATATTGTTTTTATATTATGTCTATTATAAATTATAACGTTCAAAATTCAAAACCAATCTTTTGATTTTACTTGTAGCTGAATATTTGATGCATTACACTGATGAACTTTTGATCTTGGTTGCGCTTTAGATATAAAGATAGATTATTTAGATATAAATAAAGATTATTAAAGCTAGTATAATTTGATTCTTTCAAAAAAGATGGACTCTGTTCTATTTCTCCAATATATTACATTTCTCGACTCTATCCAGATGCTAGGAGGCTGGATAATCTTGAATTAGATTCCATCAACTTTGGCTTGCATATACATTGAGATAATTCAGACGATTGTGATTTCCAGTTCTTAGCTGCAAACTTCCCATAAGGTTTATAATATATGCTGCCAAGTTGCTTTTAAATTGTATAAATGTGTCTCTAATGAAACAACACCACAAAGAGGCAAGAAAAGAGTCCTAACTTCAGAAAAGGCAGATTTGGTCAGGAATTTTGGCATTTTCTTCTGCCAGTTATGCAACAATGGGTTGTTACCTGTTCCAAAATGTTTTTCAAAATGTACAAAATATATTGGGTCCTAAGAAAAGAAAAGAGCTAACACATGCAAATTGAACACATATGATTCAATTCACATTCATTCACTACTATTTACTTTAAGGAAGATACTGTGTTGAATGGAAAGGATTCAATGATAAAAATCCCATGAGCACAGAACTTAAAATCTAGTAAGGAAAATAAGACAAGTACGTAGGTATCTCAAGTATAATAGAATAAATTACCTAAGGGAAAAATAAGTCACGGTATTATGTGGTGATAATTGAGTTAGTCATTGTTTTGCTGTTTTTCTTGTTGTCGTCATTTTTTAAGGCACATATAATCTTTTTTTTTTTAAGGCTCATATAATCTTAATTTTGACCTCTAGACATAGAGATACATTGCTAAGTTGTCAATAAATGAGTGGGGTTTTTAAGGACCTTCCAAAGTGAATGAGAATGTGCATGGCTTGGAACCACAAATGGAAATTCAGTTTGAGTGACTAGTATGGAGATAAGTGATAGCTTGGAGGTTCATAGTCATCTCCCATTGATTACATTAGAATTACACTCCAAAACTTACATGACAGAACATCTGCCTGAGCCTTTCACCTCAGGCTAAGCTAGCCTAGCTTTTTCATTGCTTGATGCTCTCATTATGCCAGTTTTCTTCTCTTCACCTTGATAGATTTATAGAAGCTTCTGTTTTCCTGATGTCACCTCATGTCCTAAGCTTTGAAAGGCATCTAGCTAATTCATTTTAATATTTTTCTTATTTCTTATTTTAACATTTTTTTTCTTATTTTTATGATTTATTTATTTATTCCACGGCAGCGGAGGGGGGGTGGGTTGGGCAGAGGGAGAGGTAGAGAGAATCTTCTTTTTTTTTTATTGTGGTCAGTTAGCCAGCATATAGTACATCATTAGTTTCTGATGTAGTGTTCAACGATTCATTAGTTGCATATAACATGCAGTGCTCATCACAACACGTGTCCTCCTTAATACCCATCACCCGGTTATCCCATCTGTTCATAGTAGCAATGTCCACAATAGCCAAACTTTGGAAGGAGCTGAGATGCCCTTTAACAGATGAGTGGATAAAGAAGATATGGTTAATATAATCAATGGAATATTACTCAGCCATCAGAAAGGATGAATACCCACTGTTCTCATTGATGTGGGTAAAACTGGAGGGGGTTATGCTGGATAGAGAGAATCTTGAGCAGACTCCCCGCTGAGTGCGGAACTCTAGTTGGGGCTCCATCTCATGACCCTGAGATCATGACCTGAGCGGAAATCAAGAGTCCAATCCTTAACTGAGTGGACCACCCAGGTGCCCTTTCATACTGGGTTTTTGACAGAGTAGGTCCCCTAATGATTTTGCAAGGATGAATTATTTTATTTTGATACTCAATTATAAAATAATTCTGCAGGAACTGAAAGTAAACAGAATAATCATATTTTGCTTGATAATCTTTAATGCAAATACAATTACATCCTTTGACGGTGCATTTCTTTGAAATCTATAAAAAAAAATGTCACCTGTTATAATGCCCATTTATAGTTCCTTTTCATGAATTCCTTCAGTTCTGATTAGAACTTAAAAGTTCTATGGTAGGGGCACCTGGGTTGCTCAGTCGGTTAAGGGTCTGACTCTTGATTTTGGCTTGAGTCATGATCTCATAGTTGTTGGATCCAGCCCCGAATCCTGCTCAGGGCTCATCAGGGAGTCTGCTTGAGATTCTTTCTTTGCCCCTTCCCCCACTTGTTTGTGTGCTTTCCCTCTCTCTAAAGTAAATAAATAAATCTGTAAAAAAAGTTCTCATGGTACTGAGAAAAAAACTACAGATTTTTTTCTCTAGACTCAAAAATTTCTTTTCAATTAAATTATACAGGATGGATTCTCAGTGGTATCTTCCCACAGTCTCTATTTCTAATATTCTTTCCATGTCTTCAGTTATGTGAAGTCCCCTTGCAGATTCTTCATCTTTATCCCCTTCCTTATTATAACCTCTGGTTCATATTTTAGTATCTTAGATTGCCAGAGGAATAAAAATCACACTCACTAAAAAAGAAGTCGTGACCAGTATGAACACCATGCAGTTCATATGGTATGATCTCAGAGGAATAGAGAAGGAAAAGTTACCAGAGACTACTTCCTACTGGTGACTCATGGATGGCCGGGACTTCTTACCGAAGCATTCATATGGCTTAAGGGTTTATTTCTAAATTTTAAAAATAATGTGTGATTTAGATAATAATATTGCACTATAAATATGTATGTGATAAATACTGCTACATTGGCAGTTTTATTACAGTTTATAAATGTATAAAAGTAACATGCTGTACACCTTACACTTATATGTCAAATTTATTTGATAAAAAATATGTGATTTATGTAACATCTAATTAAACCAACTTATTTTCATGAACAATACCTTGTTTTAGTCAAGTCACAGTAAAATTATTACTAAAAATACATGAAATGTATTTACATTGTATTTTGTTAGTGTAGGAACATATTAATGCCATAGTAACAATGACCATATAATTAATAATCAAACCTGTACTCTTTTGAGAAAGTGCGCTACAAAATTTAAATTATGTAATTTTTGAAATATTTATTAATTGACTTGCAAATTGATTCAGTCATGTCGGTTGCCCTATGAAACAGTTTTATTCAAAATATTTTACAAAATAAAAGCTTCATGAAAATCAAAATAACATGCATCTGGAAGAAAATATTCACAGTTCATATATCATAAAAGGATTTGTATCTAGACAATAAACTAATATTAATGAATAAGTAAAATAACTCAAAGACTTGAATAGGCTTTACAGATGATGCTATAAGAATGAATAATGAATTATGAAAATTACATTAATATCATTACTCATTAGGTAAATAAAATTAATACTGCAATGAGAACAGTATGCAACAACAACTACAATGCCTAAAATTAAGAGCACAAAAGCAATAACAAAATCCTGAATGTTGGTAAGGATGTATAGAACTGAAACTCTTATACATAATCTGAAGGAAACATGAATGAAGTATAAAATGGTACAACCACTTTGGGTAAATTTTTACATATTAACAAATTTTAAAGTAGGTTCATGACCCTACAGCTACCTATAATTTAGCAATTCCACTTCTAGGAATATATACAAGATAAATAGATGCATACATTAAGAAAGAATTGTTTATGGCAGCTTCTTTCATAATGGTCCCAAACTGGATGCAACCAAGTGTCTATCAACAAGAACATGGATTTAAAAATTATAGCATGTTCATACTATAGTAGTATTCATAGACTACTAATAAGCTATCTATCCACCTATTATCTATCATCTATCTACCTGTCTCTAACATCATCTATTTATCTATCACCCATATCTATTTATCATCTATCTATCTATCTATCATCTATCTATTTCAACATGAATGAATAGATCCCAAATTCTCAAATCTACCATATTGGGGGAGAGAAACCAGACACCACAAATAAACACAGTATATGATTCCCTTAAATGAAAGTCAAGAACAGGCACAACAATCTACAGTGATAGAAATCAGAAAATTGATTGCCTTGAGATGGGAAGGATTTTGAATGGAAAGAGGTATAACAGAACTGTCTAGGATGGTAGAAATAATCTCTCTTGTAACCTCAATGGTAATTACTGCATATATTTGTCAAATTAATCAAACAATATGCTAAGATTCTTCACATATATAAAAATTATATGTACATATATGTATATATGTATGTATATATAACATGAACATATACATCATACATCACTGAAGTATTAATAATGTATATATATAATATACATTAAAGAAACATTTTTATATTATTTATATGAGTATTGCAAAAATAAGTTGAATAGAATAATTATTCATGTATCATAATTAGTTTCTTGTTTGCATCTATCTCTGAAACTTTGCTACTGACATTTTACTAAAAATTATTTTTATATGTGGTCTTATTAGTTTTTATTTTTTTCTTCAAAATTTTCTGTGATTCTTTTTACAGTTGCATCTTTATGTATAAATTTGAAATTGTCAACATTATTCATTGACATTTCCCTATATACCATAATTATTTTTATTGGGAAAATGGTCTCAGGAGGACTTTCACACTTACAGTATTTTTGAGTCCTTGCAGATTACCTTTCTTTGAGGCACTGACTCGGGTCCTCTAAGAAGCAGACACCAAAAGGGGATTAGGCATGTGAAAGACGTACTGAAGGAAAGAGACGTACTGAAGATGAAAGAGAGGCAGCTGGAGATGAGGTGAGCCACCAGATTATGCTGCAGATACAGGGGAGAGAGAAAGAAGAAGAGCTGGATGGGCAGTTTCAGACCACAGTGCAGTTCTAAGAAGGTTCCAGTCAGACTGTTTGCATGTTCTTGAACCAAGGTTTCCCTTAAGAGAAAATCAAGCCTAAAAATCTTTAAAAAAAAAAAAAAAAAAGAGAAAATCAAGCCTTGTCCACATTCAGTACCCCTGCTGTGTTCAGTCTGGTTATTCCTCTTTTTCTAAAAGTACACTCATATAAGTAAATGGGCTTAAGTCCTTTTGGAAAAGACTGAGAATCATCTTAATATATAGTTTCCATCTTTCCTGCTATGAACTGAGCTAGGTCTTCAGTCAATGGAGTCTACATCTGAAAATTGCCTCACATGAGTGAGAGCTGGTGATTTTTGATTCTGACTCCTCCTCTGCAACCTCCTACCCTTGCCTCCAATATTCAGGCTTCTGCTTCCCTAATTTTAGCATTTTTTGGGTTATATATGCTAAGCAGGATCTTCTTTGGCTATCCATCCATTTTTCCTCTAAAGACAATATCCTCTGATGTCCTGTTGGGATAGTAAATCCACGTTCTAAAAAAGTACCTCCAAGTCAATCCAGTCTTATTTTCTGGCCCTCATCATTGAGGATGCTCAAAATAAAAAATACTGGCACATGTTAATTAATTATTACAGTTTCTTTCCTTCTTCACCAGGCCCACATCCCCAGCCAAGTTATGCTTTTATTTAACCACAGTTACTGTCCTGAAATCCAAGATCTTGAGGGTGGCACTCATTGCTTAGCAAAGGCAAGGATTCTGCAGCATCTTCCATCAGAGAAAAGGGGCTAACCTGTGCTAGGGCAAGATAGGCCACCCTGAATGTGAAAAGCTCAGGTGGATCAACAGAACCAGCATACTCAGGGACATGCATACAGAATTCCTCATCACATGTGTTAAAAGTTCTATTTTTTTTCTTAATGTGGGTCCTTTAGCATAAAAGACCCATAACAATGCTTTGAGAGACCAATGAGAAGTTTTCGGAATTCTGTGATTCTACCATATTTTCAGTTCGCTGCTTTAGCTGTATCTACTCTTCTTTAGGAGATAATGGCCTTTTCATAAGGTACCAAAGAGGCCCTCTTGGCTCACAGTTAGCAGACTGTTATTATCTCTCATTATTCCTAAACATGGGGTCAACACAATTTAACAGAACCAGACAACTCACCTATTTTTGTGGGTGCTCTTCCTCAGCATTTTTCAATATCTTGACTCACCATTCCTGAACTGTCAATTTTATAAATCGTTTATAAGGGAAAAAATATATCAAGGAATTGTCTCTATTTATTATTATTTTAAACAATTTGCCATTTTATTTTTTATTTTTTAAAATTTTATTTATTAATTTGAGAGACAGCGAGAGTGAGAGCGAAAGTGAGAGAGCGAGAAAGAAAACACACAAGCAGGGGGAGCAGCAGAGAGAGAAGTAGAAGCAGACTTCCCACTGATCAGGGAGCCCAATGCGGGGTTCGATCCCAGGACCCTGGGATCATGACCTGAGATGAAGGCAGACACTTGACTGACTGAGCCACCCAGGTGTCCCAGAACAATTTGCCATTTTAGATGCTACATTAATATATGCTTATTTGACTCTGGCGTAAATTATAAAATTACCCAATTCAAAATAGAAGCTGTATCAAAATTTTCTTCTAACAATTTGAGAAATCTCAAGGCAAAGTTATAAAATTTTAAAATTAAATTTCATGTTCTCATAATTTAATTTTCTCTATTCTGGCCTTAATTTTTAAGGAAAAATTTCAATATCTTCCTGTTTACAAACTTTTATTTCATTAATGTAATTAACTAAAAGCTTGCAAAGAAAAATATTTGGGGGGTGCAGTGTTTGAATATTTTATGAAAAATTTCCAATAATTCTTGAATCCAAATTTTGAACATTAAACTTAAAATTTCATTATCAAGGTATATCACTTAGTTAAATCTACAAAGCAGTTTTCAAAGGCTCCAACTTTTCTGAAATGCAGTAAGTTCTAGAAGCCAAAACAGAAAGAACATTCTAATATGCTAATGCACCTTTTGTATTGACATCAGCTTTGCCACAGAATTTTGTAATTTAGTGACTCAATACATGTGAGTTTGCAAATTTGACAATTATAGCATCTATTTTTTTTAATTAAATAGGCTCTATCCCCAAGGTGGGACTTGAACTCAATGACCCTAAGATCAATAATCACATGCTCCGCCAACTGAGCCAGCCAGACACCCCTAAAGCAACTATTTTCTTATCAAACTTGTTTTGGATACACTTTTCACAACATGACCCAAATACTTTACTGGTCTGTAAGTTTCTTATGAAGAAACTTGTATTAACCAAGATGCTGTGTTCTACCAAAATTCATATTTATCATATGCATACCATCTACAATAACAACAAAATAATGTTATTTATAGATAGCGAACATTTTAACTGAATTTACAGTTGCATTTACATCAGTGTCAGATGTTTATTAATGAACTTTCTTTTTTTTTTAAGATTTCATTTATTTATTTGAGAGAGAGAATGAGAGAGAGAGCATGAGAGGGGTGAGGGTCAGAGGGAGAAGCAGACTCCCTGCTGAGCAGGCAGCCCGATGCGGGACTCGATCCCGGGACTCCAGGATCATGACCTGAGCTGAAGGCAGTCGCTTAACCAACTGAGCCACTCAGGCACCCTATTAATGAACTTTCAAAATTTTGTTTTGATTCTTCAAATTTGAGGTAAATTCAAACTAGATCTTTGCCTAGGTGTCTTCCTTTTCTAGAATTGATGTACACATATATTAGACTGTTTTTTATTGTCCCAAATTTCTTAGATTTTATTTTCACTCTTTTTTCCTTTTAGCTATTTTAACTCATATCCATACTTGATTAGTATGCTGGAATTTGTTGATATTCTGTAATGAACTTTTATTTTTGTATTCTCTTGTAGAAAACTGGACAATTTATACATTAAAACAATTACAAATCTTCATGTTTCTTGTTTGTAAAAATCTAAACAACAGCGTATTGTTTTTTCAGTTTCATACCCACATCTTTTTTGCCTAAGAAAAGATTTTCTCATCAATCAATACACTACTCAGTAAACAGAATTTGTGTTGTACTGAGTAAACAATCCTAAGTGTACTGTGATAACTTGTCAAAGGAAGAAATGATAGTGAATAAATGTCATAGCAATCTAATGTAGAGACTCAACACTTTGTAAAGAAACCCATAACCATTCCTTTAACTTGATTTCATCTGGGTCTATGGCTCAGTGCCTTTTTAAACACAGTGAGCTGAAGCCTTTCTCTTTGATAACCACATTCTGGAAGATAGACCAGTGTGGGTCTAGGAAGAATGAGTTCACCATTTTCGTTATTACAGGGCCCAGAGGTGGGGTTTCTGGACTTAGAACCTTCAAAAGATAATAAGTAGAGAATTAAGGAAAACATCAAGTTAAAGTGCATATAGTACCAAGATTAATCTAAATTGTCCATTTTTAAGTAAATTAATATTTATATAAATATTGTTCTGAATATCACAATTATAAGCATTTTTAACTACGATAACTTTATTTTTGTCAAGACAACTCCTATTTGGAAAGAGATCAGTCAAGACCAAGAAAAAAGTACCCCTTTCTTCCACCTTCAAGATATCATTTGCATATGGGCTCCTGTGTGGCTTAGTCCATTAAGCATCCAGCTCTTGATTTTGGCTCAGGTCATGATCTTAGGGTGCTGAGTTGGGCTCTGCACCCAGGACAGAGGCTGCTTGTTCCTCCCCTTCCCCTCTGCCTCCCCCTCAAATAAATAAAATAAAATAAAATAAAATAAAATAAAATAAAATAAAATAAAATAAAATAAAATAAACATATATATGTAGCATTTCCATAAACCTCCCCTTACCCCAGCTAAAAAAAACACCAGCAGGAGGAATTCAGTTCCTGCATTAAAATACCCCAAGGGCTGAGGAATCATGGAATATGATTTACTCTATAATGAAGTGGCTGTGTTTTCTTTATGAATCAAAAAGAAGACTTATAGGGGGTGGAGCAAGATGGCAGAGGAGTAAGAGACCTGGATTTCGTCTCCTCTCAGGAATTCAGCTGGATAGGGATCAAACCATTCTGAACACCTACAAACTCAACAGGAGATCGAAGAAAAGAAGAGCAACAACTCTCTGAACAGAAAAGCGACCATTTTCTGGAAGGTAGGACGTGCGGAGAAGTGAATCCGAGGCAATATTCGGGAGGATAGACAGAGGGGGAGGGGCCTCCGTCGGCTGCTTCTGGCAAGTGATAGAGCCGCGGAGCACAAAATCGGAACTTTTAGAAGGCGGCTCCGCTGAGGGACGTCACTCTGGTGGCTAAGTGGGGGGTGGAACCCTTGTGGGACAGTGTGGTCTCAGGACCCTCAGGGTCACAGAAAGACTGGGGGTGCCTGAGTGCGGCAGAGCTCCCAGGTATTGGAGCGGGGAAGCTGGCTGCAGAGACAGATCCCAGGCACGGGCTCTCAGCTCAGGGTGGCCATAAACCGTGATCCGTGGCACAGTCGGGCCACTGCTCCTCCAGCAGGGACCCAACAAGCAGCAGATCCGGGGAGACTCACCTTCCTCCCCCTGGAGGACAGGTGTGGGAGTGCACCGCAGGGATCTGCTGGGTTTGGAGACTCCACCTGGGGTTGGGTGCCAGAGATAGAAACGCGCGGTCACAGGCCGGGTGAGCACAGAGTGTGGCGGAGACCAGGGAGATGGGAGTGACTGACGGCTTTTCTCTGGGGGCTCACTGAGGAGCGGGGCTGAGTTCTCGGCTCCTCCGGGGCGGAGATTGGGAGGCCGCCATTTTCACTCTCCGCCTCCAAAGCTGTATGGAAAGCTTGCAGGGAACAAAAGCTCCGGAGAGCAAACCTGAGCAGATTACTTAGCCCGGACTGGGCAAGGGCGGGGCAATTCCGCCTCCGGCAAAGACTTTTGGAAACCACGGCAACAGACCCCTCCCCCAGAAGATCAGCGAGAACAGCCAACCAAGACCAAGTCTACCGATCAATGAGAACGGCAGAACTCCAGCACTAGGGGAGATGCACATAGAATTCATGGCTTTTTTACCACGATTCTTTAGTCTTTCAAAGTTAATTTTTTTTAATTGTCTTTTTTTTTTTGAATTTTTCTTTTTCCCTTTTTCAACCAACATCTTATCAATCCCTTTTTTAAAAAAAAAATTTTTCATTTTTATTTTTCATTTTTAGAGTCATATTCTATCCCTTCATAATAGTTACCCATATTTTTGGCATATATATATAAGTTGTTCTCTCTTTAAAATTTTGAGATAGTTTCTTCTAACAGATCAAAATATACCCTAAATCTCTAGTGTATGGTTTTTTTCTACTCCCCTGCCTGATCACATTCTCTCCCTTTTTTTTTCTTTTTTTTTCTAAATCCTCTTCTTTCCTTTTTCAAACAACTTCTTATCAATTCCTTTTATAAAATTTTTTATAATTTCCATCTTTACAGTCATTTTCCATCCCTTCATCATATCAACCCTTATTTTTGTACATATATAACTTTTTCTTTCTTTAAAATTTTGGGAGGCACTTTCTTCTAACAGACCAAAATACACCCAAAGTCTAGTGTGTGGCACTGATCTATATACCAGCCTGATCATATTTGATCACATTCTGTTTTTTTTTTTGTTTTGTTCTGTTTCTGTTTGTTTTTATCTTTATCTTTTTCTTTGTCTTTCTCTTTTCTTTTTCTTTTTTCTCCCTTTCCCTTTCTTTTCCCACTGCTTCAGGTCTTTTCTGATTTGTTTAGAGTATATTTTCTGGGCACGTTGTTACCCTGTTAGCATTTTGTTCTCTCATTAATCTATTCTCCTCTGCACAAAATGACAAGATGGAAAAAATCACCTAAACAAAAAGAACAAGAGGTAGTATCGACTGCCAGGGACCTACTCAATACGGACATTAGTATGATGTCAGATCTAGAGTTCAGAATCATCACTTTAAAGATACTAGCTGGGCTTGAAAATAGCATGGAAGTTATTAGAGAAACCCTTTCTGGAGAAGTAAAAGAACTAAAATCTAACCAAGTCGAAATCAAAAAGGTTATTAATGAGGCGCAATCAAATATGGGGGCGCTAACTGCTAGGATAAATGAGGCAGAAGAGAGAATCAGTGAGATAGAAGACCAAATGATGAAAAATAAAGAAGCTGAGAAAAAGAGAGATAAACAACTACTGGATCACGAGGGCAGAATTCGAGAGATAAGCGATACCATAAGATGAAACAACATTAGAATAATTGGGATCCCAGAAGAAGAAGAAAGAGAGAGAGGGGCAGAAGGTATAATGGAGCAAATTATAGCAGAGAACTTCCCTAATTTGGGGAAAGAAACAGGCATCAAAATCCAGGAAGCACAGAGAACCCCTCTCAAAATCAATAAAAATAGGTCAACACCCCGACATCTAATAGTAAAACTTATGAGTCTCATAGACAAAGAGAAAATCCTGAAAGCAGCTTAGGAGAAGAGATATGTAACCTACAATGGTAGAAACATTAGATTGACAACAGACCTATCCACAGACACCTGGCAGGCCAGAAAGGACTGGCAGGATATATTCAGAGCACTAAATGAGAAAAATATGCAGCCAAGAATACTCTATCCAGCTAGGCTGTCATTGAAAATAGAAGGAGAGATAAAAAGCTTCCAGGACAAACAAAAACTAAAGGAATTTGCAAACACAAAACCAGCCCTACAAGAAATCTTGAAAGGGGTCCTCTAAGCAAAGAGAGAGCCTAAAGGTAACATAGACCAGAAAGGAACACAGACAACATACAGTAACAGTCACCTTACAGGCAATACAATGGCACTAATTCCTATCTTTCAATAGTTACCCTGAATGTAAATGGGCTAAATGCCCCAATCAAAAGACACAGGCTATCAGAGTGGATTAAAAAACAAGACCCATCAATATGCTGTCTGCAAGAGACTCATTTTGACCCAAAGACACCCCCAGATTGAAAGTGAGGGGGTGGAAAACCATTTACCATGCTAATGGACACCAAAAGAAAGCTGGGCTGGCAATCCTTATATCAGACAAATTAGATTTTAAACCAAAGACTATAATAAGAGATGAGGAAGGACACTATATCCTACTTAAAGGGTCTATCCAACAAGAAGATCTAACAATTTTAAATATCTATGCCCCTAACATGGGAGCAGCCAATTATATAAGGCAATTAATAACAAAAGCAAAGAAACACATCGACAACAATACAATAATAGTGGGGGACTTTAACACCCCCCTCACTGAAATGGACAGATTATCTAAGCAAAAGATCAACAAGGAAATAAAGACTTTAAATGACACACTGGACCAAATGGACTTCACAGACATATTCAGAACATTCCATCCCAAAGCAACGGAATACACATTCTTCTCTAGTGCCAGTGGAACATTCTCCAGAATAGATCACATCCTAGGTCATAAATCAGGTCTTAACAGGTACCAAAAGATTGGGATCATTCCCTGCCTATTTTCAGACCACAATGCTTTGAAACTAGAACTCAATCACAAGAGGAAAGTCGGAAAGAACTCAAATACATGGAGGCTAAAGAGCATCCTACTAAAGAATGAATGGGTCAACCAGGAAATTAAAGAAGAATTAAAAAAATTCATGGAAACCAATGAAAATGAAAACACAACTGTTCAAAATCTTTGGGATGCAGCAAAGGCAGTCCTAAGAGGAAAGTATATAGCAATACAAGCCTTTCTCAAGAAACAAGAAAGGTCTCAAGTACACAACCCTCCACCTAAAGGAGCTGGAGAAAGAACAGCAAATAAAGCCTAAACCCAGCAGGAGAAGAGAAATAATAAAGATCAGAGCAGAAATCAATGAAATAGAAACCAAAAGAACAGTAGAACAGATCAATGAAACTAGGAGCTGGTTCTTTGAAAGAATTAACAAGATTGATAAACCCCTGGCCAGACTTATCAAAAAGAAAAATGACCCAAATCAACAAAATCATGAATGAAAGAGGAGAGATCACAACCAACACCAAAGAAATACAAACAATTATAAGAACATATTATGAGCAACTCTATGCCAGCAAATTAGATAACCTGGAGAAATGGATGCATTCCTAGAGATGTATCAACTACCAAAACTGAACCAGGAAGAAATAGAAAACCTGAACAGACCTATAACCACTAAGGAAATTGAAGCAGTCATCAAAAATCTCCCAACAAACAAAAGCCCAGGGCCAGATGGCTTCCCAGGGGAATTCTACCAAACATTTAAAGAAGAATTAATACCTATTCTTCTGAAACTGTTCCAAAAAATAGAAATGGAAGGAAAACTTCCAAACTCATTTTATGAGGCCACCATTACCTTGATCCCAAAACCAGACAAAGACCCCATCAAAAAGGAGAATTACAGACCAATATCCCTAATGAACATGGATGCAAAAATTCTCACCAAAATACTAGCCAATAGGATCCAACAGCACATTAAAAAGATTATTCACCACGACCAAGTGGGATTTATCCCTGGGCTGCAAGGTTGGTTCAACATCTGCAAATCAATCAATTTGACACATTACATTAACAAAGAAATAACAAGAACCATATGATCCTCTCAATAGATGCAGAAAAAACATTTGACAAAGTACAGCATTCTTTCTTGATCAAAACTCTTCAGAGTATAGGGATAGAGGGTACATACCTCAATATCATAAAAGCCATCTATGAAAAACCTACAGCGAATATCATTCTCACCCCAAAACTGTGAGAACTCATACAGAAATTCAGTAAAGTGGCAGGATATAAAATCAATGCACAGAAGTCAGTGGCATTCCTATACACCAACAACAAGACAGAAGAAAGAGAAATTAAAGAGTCGATCCCATTTACAATTGCACCCAAAACCATAAGATACCTAGGAATAAATCTAACCAAAGAGGCAAAGGATCTGGACTCAGAAAACTATAAAATACTCATGAAAGAAATTGAGGAAGACACAAAGAAATGGAAAAACGTTCCATGCTCATGGATTGGAAGAACAAATATTGTGAAGATGTCAATGCTACCTAGAGCAATCTACACATTCAATGCAATCCCCATCAAAATACCATCCACTTTTTTCAAAGAAATGGAACAAATCATCCTAAAATTCACATGGAACCAGAAAAGACCCCGAATAGCCAGAGGAATGTTGAAAAAGAAAAGCAAAGCTGGCGGCATCACAATTCCAGACTTCCAGCTCCATTACAAAGCTGTCATCATCAAGACAGTATGGTACTGGCACATAAACAGACACATAGATCAATGGAACAGAATAGAGAGCCCAGAAATGGACCCTCAACTCCATGGTCAGCTAATCTTTGACAGAGCAGGAAAGAATGTCCAATGGAAAAAAGACAGTCTCTTCAACAAATGGTGTTGGGAAAATTGGATAGCCACATGCAGAAGAATGAAACTGGACCATTTCCTTACACCACACACAAAAATAGACTCCAAATGGTTGAAAGTCCTCAATGTGAGACAGGAGTCCATCAAAATCCTAAAGGAGAACACAGGCAGCAACCTCTTCGACCTCAGCCACAGCAACTTCTTCCTAGAAACATCACCAAAGGCAAGGGAAGCAAGGGCAAAAATGAACTATTGGGACTTCATCAAGATAAAAAGCTTTAGCAAAGCAAAGGAAACAGTCAACAAAACCAAAAGACAACCGACAGAATGGGAGAAGATATTTGCAAATGACATATCAGATAAAGGGCTAATATCCAAAATCTATAAAGAACTTATCAAACTCAACATCCAAAGAACAAAGAATCCAATCAAGAAATGGGCAGAAGACATGAACAGACATTTTTCCAAAGAAGACATCCAAATGGCCAACAGACACATGAAAAAGTGTTCAATATCACTTGCCATCAGGGAAATCCAAATCAAAACCTGAATGAGATACCACCTCACACCAGTCAGAATGGCTAAAATTAACAAGTCAGGAAACGACAGATGTTGGCGGGGATGTGGAGAAAGGGGAACCCTCCTACACTGTTGGTGGGAATGCAAGCTGGTGCAGCCACTCTGGGAAACAGTATGGAGGTTCCTCAAAAAGTTGAAAATAGAGCTACCCTATGATCCAGCAATTGCACTACTGGGTATTTACCCCAAAGATACAAAAGTAGGGATCCAAAAGGGTACGTGCACCCCAATGTTTATAGCAGCAATGCCCACAATAGCCAAACTGTGGAAAGAGCCAAGATGTCCATCGACAGATGAATGGATAAAGAAGAAGTGGTATATATATACAATGGAATATTATGCAGCCATCAAAAGGAATGAGATCTTGCCCTTTGCAACGACGTGGATGGAACTGGAGGGTATTATGCTGAGCAAAATAAGTCAAACAGAGTAAGACATGTATCATATGATCTCACTGATATGAGGAATTCTTAATCTCAGGAAACAAACTGAGGGTTGCTGGAGTGGGGGGTGGGGTGGGAGGGATGGGCTGACTGGGTGATAGACACTGGGGAGGGTATGTGCTCTGGTAAGCGCTGTGAATTGTGCAAGACTGTTGAATCTCAGATCTGTACCTCTGAAACAAATAATGCAATATATGTTAAGAAAAAAAAAAAAAAAGAAGAAGAAGAAGGTAGCGGGAGGGGAAGAATGAAGCGGGGGAAATCGGAGGGGTAGACGAACCATGAGAGACAATGGACTCTGAAAAACAAACTGAGGGTTCTAGAGGGGAGGGGGGTGGGAGGATGGGTTAGCCTGGTGATGGGTATTGAGGAGGGCACATTCTGCATGGAGCACTGGGTGTTATGCACAAACAATGAATCATGGAACACTACATCTAAAACTAATGATGTAATGTATGGGGATTAACATAACAATAAAAAAATTTAAAAAAAAGAAGACTTATAGTCAAAATGAATATTAAAAAAATAAAGTTATTTTTCTTTGTATAATTTTTGTAACTGAAAATCTATTTTCCTTATAAGAGATCAACTCCTCTTAAATCTAAGTTATGATAGATTGCAAAATAATCTGTCAATTTAATCACCACTACATTAAATGTAACATGGCCCATAATAGGCATCTCAATGTGAAAAGGGGAGGCTTAGAAGTGAGGAAACACGGCATTGCTCTGAAGATCTAAAATATATCATAGGTCCCAGAAGAGTAAATTTATCTTAAAAAAATAAAACTATTATTATCATTATCATCTAAGTGAGGGGTAGTCATAGCAATATCTTCATTAAGCCTAACATTTTATAGTAAATGTATTTAGCAAGTTTCCTATGTGGCAATTGCTTTATCTCAGGAATGATTGTTAGACAATAATGATAGTAATAGTTTTATTAAATAATACAGTATATGTTTAAAAAAAAAGAAGATAGCAGGAAGGGAAAAATGAAGGGGGGGGAATCGGAGGGGTGACGAACCATGAGAGACTATGGACTCTGAGAAACAAACTGAGGGTTCTAGACGGAGGGGGGTGGGGGGATGGGTTAGCCCAGTAATGGGTATTAAAGAGGGCACATTCTGCATGGAGCACTGGGTGTTATGCACAAACAATGAATCATGGAACACTACATCTAAAACTAATGATGTAATGTATGGTGATTAACATAACATAATAAAAAAAAAATCTCAAAAAAAAAAAAAAAACAGTAGAAGTTTTCCCCTTTATTTCCCCCATTACTCTAAGCACTGCTGAACTGGATTCAGTAACCCATCAATTCACTGATTCATTTTTTCATTAACTGAACATGATCATGTGCTTAATGATTTGTATATGCTGTTGTTTCATTAATTCTTTCATTTATCTTAGTTCATAGATGAGGGAATGAGACTTAACAGATTTAAGGATTTTATCCAAGGATCAGCAGATAGTGAATAACCTTTATCTATTATACTCAAAATCTATACTGATTTTATTATATCACCATCTTTTGCTTTCATGTCTCTTTCTTTCTGAAGGGCAAAATTCAGATTATCAACAGGCAGCAAATCTCTACACTGAAGTAGCCATGCTCACCTACTTTATACCACCAGCGATTTTTGCTATATAGAGAAGTTTGTAATACATCTGTGTATTGGAGACCATGTATTATGACATGGCTACAGAATGAAAATAAAATTCTGTACCAGAGATTTGAAATGATATATATAAATGTTTAGCTTCTAAAAATTCGCTGATTAAAGTAATGATACTAAGCTACACTTTTTAATTTCACACAATGTAAAGTGGAAGAAAAGATGAACTAGTCAAAGTATTTGAATTAAACCCAAAATGAATTGGCACTTCTAATTTAGTTTAAACGTAATTGATCAATTTGGTAGCTCTCTATACTAACACTGGAGTATTTGGAAGTCATAGAAATCAACATTACCAATTTTCTTTCCTGGAGCAATTTGTAATATACTTACACATGACTTCTTCCTTCCTGGCCCCCTCCCCAGTAGCAAAATTCCTTACAGTGCACTTAGTTAAGTTAACAGGCCCATCAAGCCACCCTATGCACTTACTCACTTATGAGGTTACATGATTACCTACACCTTCCCAATGAAACTTTGAATCATTCTGTGTCAATAGATTTATCTCAGTTGCTTAGTATTGTTTCACTGAAAACTTCCACTTGCAGTTTCCTTGACCGTTTTGTTTTACACACTCCTTTGTTTAAATTACATCTATTAACCCCAAATAGATTTCCTTTTTAAAAAACTGCTCAAACTCCCAGAATTACTTTTTAATTGTTGCATGCCTTGCTCTTGCTACTAATTACTCCACATATTTTAATCCTCTATCTTTAAATCCAGGTGTTCTTAAACTAAGGTCAATTTTTTGGTTTAAGGGGATTGTAAAATCCATGAATTCCTTTACATAGTAATTTTTTAATGTATGTATCCCATACATTTACCAGTCCTGATTATGCCACAGAATGCCAGGTATCATCACCACACCATGCACTACCATTCATGAGGCTTTCATTGCTATCAAAATGGGGTGAATCCAGTTCCCAAATCCTGTACTGAAGGTCTGCTTTCCAGCGTCTCTCTTTACACAAATTTTCTTAGCCTGGTTCTGGCAACTAGCAGAGTCAAAGCAGAGAGATAAGCTGTTGTTACTACATTAAGACCAACTGCAGAAAGCAAGCTTGAGAAACAAGGGAAGTGTAACCTCCATTATTTTATGTGACTTCCATGTCAACATAACTGTCTATTCTTACACATCAGCCTCTTCATTTCCTGACCTTTTTGCATCAGTAGCCTTCTCTCCACTGTGGTGCAGTGATCTCTTTCCATATCTTTACCTTAGATCCCAGGATTGTTTAAGTGGAATCCAGAACTTATGTCAGACTTCCAAAGCTAATTTAAAACAAAACTTAGAAGAACTCCTTAGTTCTTTGTTGTTCAATACAATAGCTACTAACCACATATAAATCTTCGAATTTTAATTAAAATTAAATAAAATTTAAAGTCAGTCCCTCTTCCTCAGTCACTGTAGATACATTTTAAGTTCCTAGTAGCTACATATGGCTGTTTCCATCATTGGGTAACATTCTATTGGGTAGCATTACTCTAGATTATGCAGCTATTTTAAATCCTAAAATTATAACCTTGAATGTTTTCTGCCCACAGCCTTTCATCCTCTCTGATTTTCAGTTGTCTTAATACCATATTATATCTTATATTTTGTCATGAATTCAGATTCCGAACTCCTACTAATACTTTGTCTTCTACCCTTCATCTGATTTCACATACTTCCCAACCTAGACTTGAGTTTGTGATCAGTAACTATACCTTCAGTTGGTGTCATTTATTTATTGTCACATATGTTACCAACTTTCAATACTGAATTAATTTTTTAATTAATTAAACCCTTTCACCAATATTTACCAACAGCCTGCTCTGGATTTAACAAAAACTTGAAGAATACCTGGCAACAAGACAGATGAGATCCTCATTCTCATAGAGTTTACTAATAAGTGGAAATAGTAAGTATAGAAATAAATGACTAAGTGAAATATGTCAGATAAGACCACATTATGATACCTGCAATAAAAAGACACAGTTGAATTTACTGCTTTTGAAGAAATCTATGCTAATCAGTCACAGTCTCCTTCAGCATAACAGACTGATGATCTTAATGCAGTGTTAAGAAGAAATGTAAAATTCAGTGGTTAGAAGACTTTTTACCTGATGAGTCAACATCATCTATAGAAGCATGGTTCCTCAGATGAGATGGTTGTTGTTCGGTTGCCACTCAGAGGTGAGATTATTAGATATAATCCATTCTTGATTGGCTGGCTTTCCAGAAACAAGGAACTGACACTGATTGGTTAGCTTACCCAAGAATGATAACTGAGAGGAGTGGTTGGCCACAGATTCTGATGGCCACTTGTCATAATGGATACAATCCATCTTTCGCCAAAGTTGTGGGAACTCTTACATTCTCAGACAAATGAAATAACAAAGTGATAATGATTGTTGGGAGACAATTCTCTGTTGGTTTCTTACATTTCTATACATCTGAGCACAGATATTGAAAGCTTTTGTTTCAGACTATCTTTTCAAAACTGCATAGCAAGCAGACATGGGAAACAGAAAGAATGTCTTTCTCCAGGGCAGACGGCAGATTTGCTTCTGCCCCAAATAATAAAGATAATAACTCCCTCGAGGCCAAGGTTTGGGCAGATTTGAATGTGACCCCTTCAAAGTATTGGGGTTTCTTATGATTGGATTTCTTCGGTTATTATGCAAACTTACTGCTTATGCAGAATCTACCTAGGCCACCTCACATTGCTCCCTCGGAACATGAGGGGCAGGGGAAATAAATGCAAACATGAAGTTAATGCTGCTTGATGTGCAATAATAAAGTCCTTTGTTTCTCACCCAAGGGTTTCTTGTCTTCTGCTAACAACCAGGAAACCATGGTAGGCTTATTTATTAGCTTATGAATATGGCAAAACCTCAGATCATTCCTAATTTTTGATAATAAGACTAAGTGGTCCAGGAGAGGAGACTGTACCTTAGGTGTAGCTTGTAGATCAATGTGGTATTTAAACTGAGAGAGTTACTTGAGGGAGACCTGGGTGGCTCAGTTGGTTAAATGTCTGCCTTTGGCTCAGGTCAAGATCACAGGGTCCTGGGATCAAGCTCCGTGTCGGGCTTCCTGCTCAGAGGGGAGCTTGTTTCTCTCTCACACTCCTGCTTGTGTTCTATCTCCCTATCTCTGTCTCTCTCACTCCCAAATAAATAAATAAAATCTTAATAAGTAAGTAAATAAATAAATAAATAAACTGTTACTTGAATCTATCTTCCCCCTTATTCCTCACTCATGAATAAAAGTTACAATTAAAAAAAGAAAAGACAACAATTCTGTTCATCAGCAAACCAGGAATTTAAATCTAGGGATTACTTCCTTCTAGTCAGTTCCCTATCTCTTTCCCTGTTCGGTTTCCTAATCCAAACATGTAGTTTTCCAAGAGACCTTTAACAAATTTAACCCTGGATAAAAGAGAACACAATTTGGGGGGGAAGGACTTTGAAATTTGTACTATTTGGGGGTTTTCCTTAAGAAAACTAATAAAAAATCAGACAAAGTGCTTTGCAAGAAGCCTATGGAAATGGAACATTCTGAAGCTTAAATGTCATTAACTTCACTGTGAATCTGTGTATACCTCTATTATAAGCTGGTGTCTAACTTTCTATCTCAGTGAAAAATAAAAATTGTTGCGGTACTACTGATGTTTGAAAAAAAAGAGGCTGCTTGTGGTTGTGTAAGTATTAATTATTTAACTTGACTCTAGTGAAAGGTACATTAAAGAAATGTATTTGAAAACAATTGCTGTATTTTCCATGAGTAACTGTAAAATCAAATATAGCAAATATATCTAGAAATACTTCATTGTAAAGGAAATAAAATTTTGAAAGCAATAAACAACAAGTGTAGAATCAAATATAAGTTCAAAACAAAGAGGGTAGAAAACCCGGACGCAAATACTAGTAAATCACTTAAGCTATATTATCCTACTCAAATTAAAAACGCTCTCATCCTCAACTTTTCTGCTTCTAAAATTGAGATGATAATAGTATTTATTTAATATATTAATGAGCTAAAATATCTCGTACTGGGGCACCTGTGTGACTCAGTGGGCTAAGCGTCTGCCTTTGGCTCAGGTCATGATCCCAGAGTCCCGGGATCGAGTCCCACATCGGGCTAACTGCTCAGTGGGAAGCCTGCTTCTCCCTCTTCCTCTGCCTCTCCCGCCTGCTCGTGCTCTCTCAAATAAATAAATAAAATCTTTAAAAAATTAAAATATAAAATATCCCGTACTAATAAAGTATCTGGCAGTAAATATTCAAAACTAGCTCTTGACTAGTATTATTCAAAAATAAAAACTATTTATCAGGTGTCTGTTAATAAGATTGTATATGCTTAGTACTTCATAGGAAATACGTGTTTGTTTTTAGTTTGAGGAAGGCTGACAATGCCCAAATCAAAGTACAACTGTTTTTTGAGGAAATGAAATATCACATTTTTGTGGTATGAGTAGGGGGGTGTGCAAGTGTGAGAGAAAGACAAAGTGGAAGAGAGGGAGAGGAAACAGAGATAGAGAGGAAGAGAGAGGGAAAGAAAGAGAGGAGGAAGAGGAAGAGAAACCAAAGTTAGCACTTGTAGAATTTCGGTTCACTATTAGAATCAGAAAGACTGCCTCGGTGCAGTGTGTGACATCTCCTGGACATGAAATCTTTCAGAAGACACCAAACATTTTTAACTTTCCATTTTCTCTTCTAGACATATCCTGTTGTACAGTTGCCTGCCGAGTCTCAGATGAAATAGTTATGAGAAAGTTCTTTGTAAGGGATAACATATTATATATTTTAAGCATTTAATAATAATTTAGTTAAAAGGCATAGAATAAAAGGGTTTTTTAGTGTGTGAATGTGTGTGTGTGTGAGAGAGAGAGAGAAAGACAGAGAGAGACAGACAGACAGACAGAGAACAAATATCTAAGAGGCTGCCCAGGAGAAGGTTCACCTTCAGTAGAGTTTTATTAAGATTATTCTTAGAAAGACACAATTTGTTTAGAATCCTACCTTGGGATGTACATTTACAAATATCTAACCTTTTTTCCTTGATATATTCTGAGAGCATCAGAAATATTACAGAATGTGCAAAAGTAAGTATACTGTGGACATCTCATTGTATAGCCCCTTAAGTGAGAAAAGAGAATGCATTTTCAGTGCAAGAAGTTTTTATGATTCCAGCGTCTTCATAGATACTTATACTGTCATGAATATTTTACAATGTCAGCGTCTCAATGTCATCTATATTACTATTTCTTTGACATAGCATATGCCATACCCCTGCTACTTGGAGCTTCTTTTTAAAACATCTAATGACTTTAAAAAAAAAAAATGGGGCGCCTGGGTGGCTCAGTCATTAAGCGTCTGCCTTCGGCTCAGGTCATGATCCCGGGGTCCTGGGATCGAGCCCCGCGTCGGGCTCTCAGCTCTGCGGGAAGCCTGCTTCTCCCTCTCCCACTCCCCCTGCTTGTGTTCCCTCTCTCGCTGTGTCTCTCTCTGTCAAATAAATAAATAAAATCTTTAAAAAAAAATAAAAAATAAAACATCTAATGAAATATTCCTTCAGTTTCACATTTTAGAAAAGATCACAGAAGGTAACCTTAACATAAAATACATTGAGTTTTATAAAGTTTCTGTTGTACTTTGAGAATCTCCAATTAATTATGAGCCAGGTCTAAGTTGGGCCAGAGATCTGGGCAGCATGTAATATCCTTCAGGCACCCCACCCTCACTCAAGCACATTAAAAAAAATCTAATAGAATAAGACCATTTATTGGTACATTGTTACATCTTGAAGTCAGGATGGTGTACTAAAAAAATATAGATTTAACATTAGATCATGTTAGACTTGTTACCAAATTTTGTTTCAACTTTTATAAACAGAATGGTCTTGAGAAATTAGCTCAACTGCTCAGAAGCATCAAGTTTTTCGCTGGGAAATGGGAATATGAACACTCTCTTTTCAAAGTTTTTGTGCAAATTTACTCATTCTTTTAAATAGCAATTATTGATTCAGTATCTTGTTTTCCATGCACAAACAGCACGAAGAACCTCTCTTCACCATGCTTATATTCCAGTGGGGGAAATAGAAAATAAACTTATACATGTATTATATTCTAGCTGCTATTGATAAGAGCTATGGATAACTATCAAGGTAACAGGACACAGAGTGACAGGAGATGCTAATTCAGATTGAATAGTGAGTAAATAACTCTCAGTGGGACAATGTGAATAAACTATCCAGTAGCTATCAGCTTTATCATCATTGTAAGGGGAAACATATTGTAGATTTTATAATGTACAATTAGAAAAAAATTCAGAGAAGCCAAATATTTTTAAACATGAGACTAGCTGAAAGTGGTTGACTCAAATTAACTCTCTTTCTTCTCACCTAACTTATTCATGTTTAATGTCTCTTAACTTATTGTTAAGCTATTGTTAAGAAACATTAAACATTAAATAAGAAACATTAAACAATAATAATGGTTAGCAAAGGCAAGATTTTGTTCCATACTTGTTACACCATTGCCAAGCACCATAACTTTTAATAGGTGATCTATAATATTTTTGTTTTGACAATTATATTTAACTTAGAGAACCAAGCAGTCTATAATAAAATAATAATAAATTGAAATAAAATAATGAATTTATTAAAATAAAATAAAATTAATTATTAAATTAAATTTAAATTATTATTTAAATAAGGAACCAAATTAAATAAGCACCAAAATGAAATAACCAAAATGTTGCTGTATAAAAATTACACAGATACTGTCTAGAAGATTTCCTAATTTACAATAAAGATGTAAAACACAAATAGGAAAATTGCTAAACATTGGAGAATTGTTTGAGGAAACACTTGAATTAGGAAGTGTGGAATAAATAGCATTGCTGTACTAAAATGATACTAAATTTTGGTGGGTGGTAATGTTTAAGTCTCAGCTTGTCTTGCCCAGCTACCACCATTAAAGCAGAGCCTGTGACAAGGATTTAGATGCATACAGATTCTTTTGGAAGTAGTCTCAGGGAACATGAGCAAAGATGAGAATTTGATAATAAGAGTGCACAATCCAGTCACTTCTAAGGGAAACTGGGGCTCAGTCCCCTTGAGATTTTAAAAAAGCACATGGGATGCTTTTCAAACTATCCATCTGAGAGGCAAGGATTAACAGGAAAAAGTATTTGTTAGTCAGTTTTCATTTCCCATTGGTTTAGAATTGGCCCTCTGTGCAAGAGATCTCCTACTCTCAAAGTTCTGCATGTCTGCCTAAAGAGAGAGCTCCGAAAGACATCTACTGCACTGGAGCAACATTGAAGCTCAAAGTGACAGATGGGGCTCAAGGGCCTGGGACAGACAATTATAAACGGAATACATGGCTAAAGTCACAGATGAGATTGAGAAAATGGGTCACAATACATAATAAGCAAACCAGATTCTTCTGTGATGACAAAAATGTTTAATAGCAGAATAAAAATAGTTGAGATATTTGGAACCATCCACATAATATTTATAAAGCAGGTTATCTTACCCCCACACCCACACATTAAAAGAAATCGTATTTTTAAGTAGAACTTTTATTTTTCCTTAGTCTCCTCAACATAATCATTTCTGTTTCTTTACATTTTCTTTCTTGTATCTATTTCCTCTTGCTTAAAAATTTGTCCCTAGGAAAGGCTTTGATAATATTCATTTATACTTTAAAGTGATTCGATGTATTATCTCACATTCTAATTTAAGCTTTTTTTTTACTGTCTTTTAAAGAAATTTCAAAAAATAATAAAATCATAAATATATTTTGCAGATCGTTCAGCTAAAGGCCCACTGAATCATACTTTAACTCTTCTCCGATGTGCTTTTATAATGTGACCGCTTTGAGATGAGGCAGTGTAAACCTATTAACATTAAATAAAACCCTATTAGTGTCTCGGTTCTTCTTTCCTTTCTTTGGGTTTTACTTCCAAAATAAACTTACATTCAAATAAACCCTTGCTAAGTCTCTATTTTGATTGTGGCAGTAGGGGAACCCACACAAAAACATATATACCACTACATAGCCAATTTAATGTAAAAAACATTATTATTCCAAAAGAAATAGTGTGTGCATACCTATGCCTCTCGTCTATGTAATTTTCTACCATCAGGTTAATATAATATAAACTTTAAACTCGCTACTCATTTCAGAACTTGGTAATTGCAGCCTAAACAAATATAAGTACACTATAATACAGATTAATAAAAGTGTAAGAAAATTTTATCTCTCATATATTGTTACTATTCCCTATCCTAGTTTATCACATATAAAGTGACAAGATTATGATTCTAGAATCCTGACTGCAGTGGAAAGGCAACCAACAAGATGCAAATTACTAGTCAACAAGTGCATATTTTAAAAATAATGTACACAATCTTAAAATAATTTTATATTTCTATAGTTTAAGTAAGTACTGCTTGAGCTATAAGAAAATTAACATGTTCTGAAACTGACAGTTCAGTCTAGTTCTCAGTATGATAGTTTAATTTGACAATATAATTTTCCAAATTCTTTGCAGTGATGAAAAGAAATCATACTTCTTCCTATTCTTACTTCATGAGTTGTTTTTGTTTCTGTTTTTCTTAAAAAACATATTACAGAAACATCATTGTATAAGATTTATATGTTTATTTCTATTTTTTAAAGTCTCCTAATATAGGGGCACCTGGCTGGCTCAGTCAGTACAGTGTGTAACTCTTGTTCTTGGGATTGTGAGTTCAAGCCCAACTTTAGGTGTAGAGATTGCTTAAAAATAAAATCTTAAAAAAAAAAAAGTCTCCTAATATAGAATTTTTCCAAGCTCTGTTATATCATGTTAATTAAGTTATTCCAATAAGCCTTTTCCTAGTCTCTTGTTTCCAGTTTAGCTTTTATAGGTAACCATAATATGCTAATATACATTTGAATACATGATTTTTTTTGGTAAATACAAGTACTTTATTCTTTCATGATCGTAGCTGGTAAAAACCCACACTTTCATTTATTTTATTTTCTTTTTTTGTAATAACACATTTTTTTTACACTTTAAATTTTAGTGCACTTTTCAGAAGAGTATTGTTATAACCAAAGCTTGACAGGAAATTCACTCCCATTCAAACCAGCAGTATATTATGTTGCTGAAAGTGTGCTATTCAGTATCCCATGTGAACATCCCAATGTGGTTCTTAAGGATTCTACATCTCAGGAAAAACTGGAGATCTCGCTTGCTCTTTTGGAATTCCCCGAAAGGCAGTAATATTTTTTTAATATGAAATACTCATCTATCATGGCTATTTACCTTCAGCATTCATTTTTAAATCTCATTCATAATGAATATCATATTTTTACTAGTAAAATAATTATTACCAAGAGATTATTATGATCAAAGAGAGTTATCACTTTTGGTCATTTTTTACAGTAGGTGGAGTAATAGTGCTTATTTCACTCTATCTTATAATATATTTAATGACTGTCCCTGCCTCAGGGAAGAATAAATCTCTCAGGAGATTATGAGTTATTTTATGGCAAGTTCTGTGCTTTATTTATCTTACCCCCTCACACAGATACCCAGAGCCATATATAGAGCTTTGCATATAATGAGGAATTGCTCCATGTTTTTAGTTTTTTTAATTAATCCATGAATATGTGGGCAAATGATTTTTGTCATGAGTAAATAAATTAGGCAATTCCACTAGTAAATATTATAATAAAAATTCTAGTGTATACTTTCTCATTTCTTGCAGATGTTGAAGAGATATTTATACTTCATAATTTGTAGTTAGTATTTGATCTACATAAAATATGTCAAACTGTGTTTGTTGGGGAGATATAATTAAAAGCAAAACCTCCCCCCCCCAACCCAGAAAAACCTGTCCACAAAGGTAATAGAGAAAGAAAACACTTCTATTATTGGGTAAACAGTAAATCAGAATGTGATGCACATTACAGGCAATCTGCTAGGAGAGTAAAAAAATGGAAAAAATTCTCACCCCTCGGGGTCGCCAAGCAGATACTACCATTACATACATGTTTTCAAAATGAACAATGACTAGTCCTTAAGTAGAAGAACTTGATAGCACCATTTGTCACACATAATTCATCCTAGATTCATTGGGCAATGGCGATGATTGTGTTCACTAACTTGGCTTTATCCGCAGGAGAAAGAAACTTCTCATATCTTTAGGATAGGAGGTAGTTTTGCAACCTGGAGCAAGGTGTCCACCAAAATTTCTAGACTCCTTCCATAGAAACTAAGGGACAGGAATGCTATGTCACTTGAGTTTACATTTCAGAGATGGCAACTTAGCCATTGAAAAAGACATTCCTGAATCATAAAGTTGCCAAAGGGCCTATCTAGTTTTCAAAAGGATTTATATTCCTTTTTTTTTCTTTTTCTGAAGCAAAAGGGAAAGGAGATATGTCAAGTTTCTTATTTTCAACTGAGGGATTAAATCTCTTATTTTTAAATTTTTATTTGTTGTCACAATGTCAACACATAATGAATCACACATGAGAATACAACTGGTATCATAATATGATGAAGTATAAAAGGAATAACTTATGTTTGAAAATTATCACAAGTTTTTGAAATTTTTACTAAGAATTTTTATAAGTCACGGATTCCTTATAATGAGTAGTTTTGAGCACAAATTTAGGGCAATTAACTTCAGCTGCCATCATCTGACAGTAAAGAACCACATTCACACATTATTACTATTAATAGTATTATTTTTACCAAACAGTCAGCTGACGAAGTCTAAAATCTTAATTTAAAATTACCAACATTTTCTTTGCTTAAAGGAATCATATTGTAGTCCTCTTATAGATTCAGAGAAAATTTTTATTTGGCATTCATATAATAAATTTTAGCCAACCAAGTTATAAAATAAGTTCTTTGGTGAGAAGAATAATAATGAATATTGAATCTACCTAAATATAGATAATGAGTTAAAAATGTCAATAGTCTAGAAATGGGGGAATATGATAAATATTGAGATTGTAAAATATTAGTATAGTGTATGTGTGTTTGTGTCTGTGATGCACAGAAAATGTGAAGAATTAAAGATTTGGTAATTTTCTCATCTTTATTCAAGGAGTCAATATATTATATCTAAGTTGAATAAAACAAGACATGGTTGTATATGCATATTACTCAAGTTATAAAGCTATCATGGAAACACTATAAAACTTAAATTGCTACCAACACCCATTGAAAAATTCAGAAAGATAAGATGGGGCATGAGATTGGATATAGGAGGAAGCAGGCTAGTTTTTTGTTGTGTATGTATTGAGATAAGATAGGACATTTTTGGAGTTTTTAAATCAAGAAATCAAGGATGAACACAACTCCTACATTTAAAAAATAGTTAAAGCACTTATAAAACACTCTCTACCATTAACTGTTTTTAAATGCTTTTCAAATGTAAGCCATCTCATTTATAAAAATCAAGGCAAACATTTTAAATAAAATGCTAATAAATATAATTCAGTGCTACCCTATCACACTATTACTCCACAACCAATTGCTCGTATCTAATAAAGCAAAAAGTCAATTTTAAAAAGAAATATAATCTTAAGAGTTGTAAAATAAACACTGAACAAAATTCAAGATCAATATACATATGCGGCATGCCCTTAACATGATTACCTTTTACAAAGGTAAAAGAAGTATATACTTCAAAATCCTGAACAAAATATGAATGTCCACAATTATTTAATATATATGAAGAAATAAGCCAATAAAAGAGAAAATATAAATATCAAAGATAAGAAACAAAATTATTATTTTCAGATAATATATTTATACATCTGAACTGAAGATAATTGCCTGAAGATGTATTAGAAAAAATAAGAAAACTTATTTTTACCTAAGGTTCACAAATATTTCTTACGTCAGGCGCCTGGGTGGCCCAGTCGTTAAGCGTCTGCCTTCCGCTCAGGTCATGATCCCAGGGTCCTGGGGTCGAGCCCCACATCGGGCTCCTTGCTGGGCGGGAAGCCTGTTTCTCCCTCTCCCACTCTCCCTGCTTGTGTTCCTTCTCTCACTGTGTCTCTCTGTCAAATAAATGAATAAAATCTTTAAAAAAATATATTTCTTAACATCAATTTTTATCTTTGAAAACCTGCAAGCAGCCAGTGTCCTTCAATTGGTAACAAATAAAATAAATGATGGTACACTTAGATTAAGGAAAATTAATCTCAGTAATTATTATGCTGTTTATATTTGGAGAAGGATTTGAATTTTTTATTATATGATTTGAGGAAAAACGTTTTTTTTGTTTGTTTGTTTTTTTAAAGATTTTATTTATTTATTTGACAGAGAGAGAGATAGCGAGAGCAGGAACACAAGCAGCGGGAGTGGGAGAGGGAGAAGCAGGCTTCCCGCTGAGTAGGGACCCCGATGCAGGGCTCGATCCCAGGACCCTGGGATCATGACCTGAGCCAAAGGCAGACGCTTTAACGACTGAGCCACCCAGGCGCCCTTGAGGAAAAACGCTTTTATCACCAGAATTTTTAATCTCACTTTTCCAACATAAACTTGAAAAAATATCTATCCCCCTCTTGTATTTTTTTTTTTAAGATTTTATTTATTTATTTGACAGAGAGAGGCACAGCGAGAGAGGGAACACAAGCAGGGGGAGTGGGAGAGGGAGAAGCAGGCTTCCCACGGAGCAGGGAGCCCGATGCAGGGCTCGATCCCAGGACCCTGGGACCATGACCTGAGCCGAAGGCAGACGCTTAACGACTGGGCCACCCAGGCGCCCCCCCCCTTGTATTTTTTTTTTACCATATTTTTTCTCTTTAAAATATATGGTTACATTTCCTCCTCTCACCTTCCAATACATTATTAACACCCCCCAACCCCCAGTTCACACAACTTTAGTCTTTGAGTTTAAGCTAGTATTTAAAGAGTGGCTTGGGTCATCTCAGAGAATTTATCCAATCTTTTCTGAGTATCTTTCACATATACATAAAGAATACTTGTATAATTAATTTGTTTTTCTCTTGTTAATCTGACTCTTATTATAGGGGGTCTCGCCAAGAATTCAGAAAGGTAGGGAGAAAATGATTTTTCCTCCCTTACAAGGTCAAGTTAAGGAATACCACATTCTGAGTTAAAAATCTATCTGTCTAGATTTACACTGTGCTTCTTAAAATGAGTTATCTATTAAATTTAAATTTAAACTCTTGCCAGTCAAAACAGACTTTACGAGTTAAGACCATTATCCTTCAATCTCGGGGCATTTTTATTAGATTAAAAGAAAATAAGTAGGTGTCTCTTTTACTGTCTACACAACATAAAATAAAGGAGTTGTTTAGGAACTTCTAGATATTAATTTAGTCTATGAAAGCATATATTTTTGGCTACAAAAAATCTGAAGTATGTTTTGTAAGGGCCAAGGGCAAGCCACCTCAAAATCTTGACATGAAGATTATTCCAAGCTGAAGGCGGTTGAGACCCAAAGAGCTCAAGAGAAACTTCAGTCCCTCTCTTACTACATATAATAAGCTAAAATGGGGAGTCTTTCCCAGAATAAGGGTTATTAAGAGAGATAAATTTTATCTGAATGGCCCATCTTTATGGCAGGGCAAACATCTAATTACCAAACATCTGCTCTTCTTATCACCCTGTGAAGTGCATTCTTTTCCTCTGATGTCCCAGATCCCTACCCCCTTCTCCTTAGTTCAGAATGACATACACACCTTATTTTGCCTGACTGTCTTTCCATGTCTGTGTGGATTCCCCATACATACACTACTAAGTTTTATTTTCTCCAGTTAATCTGCCTCATGTCAATTTGATTCTTAGTCGAGCTAAAAGTGATGTAGGAAAATGTTGAGGTTCAGAGCCTACAGCCAAGAAAGAATAAAAAATGGTTTTATTAAAGCACGGGAACAGGACCCATGCGCAGAAAGAGCCGCACTGGAGTTGTGACAGGTGACTGATTATATACTTTCAAGTTGGGTGGGGGTTAGGGATAGCATAAGTCTCTAAGAAATTTGGAAGCAAGGTTTCCAGGATCCTGAGGGGGCTAGCTATTGCTATGAAAAGGTCATTTATTACTGTTTAATAAAACCTTAGTCATGAGACCCTTCAGGTGCATATCAGTGGGTCTTATGCTTGGGAGGTGATTGCCAACATGTATCTTAGGGGGTAGAGATAAAGGAAGTTTCTGAAGGAATTATTACATATTAAAGTAGACTCGCAGCCTAGGGGTGCGGGTGGTGTGCAGTGCTAAGATTGCGTCTTGCCCTTAGCAAAGTACTAAGAGGCAGCTGAGCTCCTTGGGGAAGATCACTCTGCCTGTTTCAAGGATTTGTCAATGGGCTGTAAGTAATAAGAAAATTTAATTTTTCTTTTGCCTTTGTTTCCCACATCTTTAGGACCTCTTTTTTTTTTTTTTTTATTTTTTTAAAGATTTTATTTATTTATTTGACAGACAGAGACACAGCAAGAGAGGGAACACAAGCAGGGGGAGTGGGAGAGGGAGAAGCAGGCTTCCCGCAGAGCAGGGAGCCCGATGCGGGGCTTGATCCCAGGACCCTGGGATCATGACCTGAGCCGAAGGCAGACGCTTAACGGCTGAGCCACCCAGGCGCCCCATCTTTAGGACCTCTTGAAGGGGACAGTAATTCTTGCTCCCCAACAGTCCCAACTATCTTAAATTATATTTCATTAATTAGAAAAATTTCAATATCCTTACTTTTATTCAGGCTCATTTTATTATTATTCTGAATGGAGTAATTATGAAGTTTTACCCAACTAAGAAAAGCTTCTATTTTCTCTCCACACTCCTTTCCTTTTCTATTTCAATACTACTTTACTCTTGCAAAGAATTTAACATTCAACACTGATTCTTCTTATTTCTTCAATGAGAATGACTACTATTTATGCCAAACCTGAAGCTTACAGTTCTCTACATTAAAATATGTCCTTGAGTCTTTATTCTGAATTTGTTTTTTTTCATTCATATTATTATCCTGTCATTTTTATTTAGCTCAAAATAGTGACTGAAGTTGAAAACACGTGGTTTATGTTCGTATTTTTGATATTTCATGTACATTTAAATTTCTCAGATTTTGAAGGTAACAAGAATTATTAAAACTCATTGAATGCATCTTAGAAAATGTTCTTGCTTTTTTTTTTATATATTTTATTTATTTTTGACAGAGGGACAGAGAGAGTGTACAAGCAGGGGGAGAGGCAGAAGGAGAGGGAGAAGCAACTCCTTGCTCAGCAGGGAGCCCGATGCGAGGCTGGATCCCAGGACCCTGGGATCATGACCCAAGCCGAAGGCAGACGCTTAACCGTCTGAGTCACCCAGGCACCCCAATGTTCTTGCTTTTTAAAAGAAATCACAAGTAAGACACATGCTTGTCAAACAAATTTCTTTCTATGACAACATGATAAGCTTTGTCGATAGCAAGAAAGGGCAAATATGATTCATCTCGTCTCCAGGAAAGTAATTATTTCTCTTTCAAATGACACTTTTTTTTTTCATTGACAGCACTGAATGGTTTAGATAATGTTATTATTGTGTAGGTATTCTGCTGTCCAGGAACATAAACACAATGATTAACAATTCGTAATTCAGTATTGATTCAGAGGAGTTTACCAGTTCTGCCAATCTTCACTTGATATAATCTATAATATTTTTAGCAATAGCTTAGAAAATAAAATGTCAAACCTAAATGTACCTTAGTTGGCTAAAAATTGAGAAATTAGAAGATAGTATTGCAGTGAAAAATAATTTTGAGTTCTTTTAATAATGCAGGCATCATCTTCCCTGAGAATCCATTCTGAACTACAATTTTAGATGAGGGGCCTCTCTTATTGTGGTCATATAAAACCATGTGTTAGGGCGCCTGGGTGGCTCAGTCGTTAAAACCATGTGTTATCCTCTATCTCATTATTTTATACACTTACTAGCTGATTTGTTTGTGTTAAAAAACAAAATCCAACTGAGTAAATTTGAAGATCTAATTGGCTTTATTAAATGATTCATGAATTCGGCAGCATCCTATCTAGCAAGTAGGGGGGAACTCCAAGAAGTTGGACAAAATGGAATGTTTTATCATGTAGGTGCACCTCATCTTCCTTTGGGGAATGGGAGGGGCCTATGTGACAGATTACCTCATGGGTGCTTATCAGAAAATTCCTGACTAACTGGTTAAAACTACATTTCTGGGGGAGGTTGAAACTGCAATCCAGTTAGGTATTAAGTTCTTGGCCAAGGTAATGCCATTTGGGGCCTGTGCTTTTCTTTTTAACATCTGTCTCCTCCACTTGACTAAATGCTGCTAGACAGTGGATAATGCATTAGATGTATTTGAATCTCCAATAACTTATATGTTTGAACTTAATAAATTTATATTGAATTAATAAGATATGCTGATTTTTTTTTATATAATGTTCACCCAGAGGTAATTATTAGTTTCAATGGAGGAATTTAATGAAGTTTAGAGCTCAGACATCCATGATTTTTTTTTATGTCATTAGGAAATAAGGTTTCTTAGAAAGGTAGAACAATAGGTATGTGCATTTGCATTTTCAGAGTTAGGAACCTCTAAAAAGTAGGATGCATGATCCATTCACGTAGTTGACAAATATTTATTAGACACATTTCTCTGCCAGGATCTATTCTAAACATCAGGGGACAATGTTGCCCTAGTCTCACACCGCTTACATTTAAATTAGCAAGAAAGACAATAACAATTTTAAAAAGCAAATGGATAGTATGCAAGAAAGTGTTAGGAACTCCAGAAGAAACTGGTGTTATTTTAGATTGAGTGAGGATGTCCTCTGCATCAGTGACACCTAAGAGGAGATATAAATCAAAGAGCAAGGTATGCAAATATCTCAGGAGAAAACATTTCAAAAAGAGGAAACAGCAAATACAGAGGACCTGAGGTGGGAGTATGCTTCACATACTTAAAGAAGGTAAGAAGACTGACTCAGCAAGCACATGTGACTTAAGAAAAAGTGGGAAGATACTGTTTTAAACATATCAGGCAGTGACATTCTATAGTTGTAGGAGGAGAAAAAGTTTTCCTCACCTCTCTTAGGGTCCCTGGTTGGGTCCGAAAACTAAACTCATGAAGACAGATTAGCAAGAGAAAAACATACAAAATTTCATTGAATTTATTTTTTATTATTTTTATTTTTTTTTAAGATTTTATTTATTTGACAGAGAGATAGCGAGAGCAGGAACACAAGCAGGGGGAGTGGGAGAGCGAGAAGCAGGCTTCCTGCCAAGCAGGGAGTCCGATGCAGGACTCGATCCCAGGACCCTGGGATCATGACCTGAGCCGAAGGCAGACGCTCAACGACTGAGCCACGCAGGCGCCCAATTTCATTGAATTTTTACATGTTTATGGGAGCCTTCTCAAGAGAATAAAGACCCAGGAAGTGATCAAGCAGGATGTTTTTATACCTGTTAGGCAAATGAACAATAAATTTGCGAGGAATTGACAAAACAAAGGGGCTTGGGCTAGGGATAGCAAATGATGAAGTATCTGGGAAGATAAAGGTTAGTTTAGCAAGGTTTGTTTGTACAGATTTTTAGCCCCAAACTCCCTCCCTGTCTCTGGTGATAAAAGTATCTTCCTCGGGGCACCCGGTGGCTCAGTCGTTAAGCGTTTGCCTTCTGCTCAGGTCATGATCCCAGGGTCCTGGGATTGAGCCCCACGTCGGGCTCCCTGCTTGGAGGGAAGTCTGCTTCTCCCTCTCCCACTCCCCCTGCTTGTGTTCCCTCTCTCACTGTGTCTCTCTCTGTCAAATAAATAAAATCTTAAAAAAAAAAAAATCTTCCTCCCTCCTGCATATACAGAGGGCTTCTCTCACATGAGAATTTTATGACTTGTGTCAGAGAAAAAGAGTGAGGGAAGGGAAGTCAAGAGTGAGCTCCCTGCTTCTGCCATTTTCTCAAATTTCTTCAGCTTAAGATATTCAATATGTCAAGGTGTTATATTTTAGGGTGATATGTCCTGACCCCCATCACAGACCATGTGAGCATTTGGATTCAAGTCTAAGTGTGTCATGAAGTTTATTATTGAGATTTTTGAGCAAGACTTGACATGATCAGAATATGATTTTTAAAAGTCTTCACTGTTTTGTGGAAAATAGACTTCCCCAAGAGAGGAAATTAGACCAATTAGGTGTTTGCCAGAGTCCAGGTAAAGCTGAACATGGATGGTAAAGGTGAAGATGATGAGAAGCAGGCAGATTCCATATGTATTACATTGTTGGAGCTGAGTAAATGTGCTGATTGATTAGATAAGAATATAAACAAGTAAATCAGAGATGACTCCAGACATTTTAGCTGGAGAAACTGGATGAGTGTTGATGACTTTTCCAGATTATTCTGCTGCTAATCTCTCAAAGAAATTTATAAAGTTAGAACTGAAGACAAGATTAATTTTAAAAATGACAGAAAATATTTATTTTAATTTCTTACTAGGATTTTGAGCGCTAAAAAGAAATTGTGTTATTAACTTTCTAGGGAAAATATTAAATGATGAGTCTGAATTCAAATTCTCATCAATTTTTAACACTGACAATGATTTAAAGTTGCCCATCCAGTATTTTATAATGCAATAAACCCAACATTATTTATCTTTGAATTTTGTGATTTATAAAAAGAAATACATATTTTCTCTTTGTCCACTGTTCCCGGCACATAGCTCCTAAAACCCTTGAAAATTTCTATGTAAGAGTCATGGGATCCTCTTTTGTTAGAATACTTAGTTTTGTTCCCAGTTTCTGAAATTGCTCCAGAGCATGAAGGTGAAATGAGTTTCTTTTGTCATTCATAGCAAGACCCTTTCTACTAAGCTGAGTTTATGTTAATGAGATGACCTTTGGACAGCCTCTAAAGCTGGGAACTGGTTGCCAAGGGAAACAACCATGTGATTAGAAGGTTGTAACTTTTAGCCCCAACCCCTGACCTCTTGGGGAGGGGAGAGGTACTGAAGATTGAATTAGTCATCAGTGGTCGATAATTTAATCAATCATGACTATGTAATGAAACCTCTACAAAATCCTAAAAATGATGGGGTTCGGAGAGCTTCCAGGTTGATCTGCGCAGAGGTTCTGGGAGTGTGGCAGACCCAGAAGAGGCCATGCCCCTTGCCGCACACCTGCCCTATGCATTCCTTTTATCTTGCTGTTCCTGAGTTATATCCATTTATAATTAAATTGGCAATCTAGCAAGTAAAATGTTTTCTTGAGTTTTGTGAATTGTTCTAACAAATTAGTCAAACCCAAGACAGGATTGTAGGAATCTCTGATTTATAGCCAGTCAGCTAGAAGCACAATGATTGTAGGACATCAGGCAGGTGTCACAGAATTGCTGGATTGGGGGCAGTCGCCACATATCTAGTGTCAGAAGTTCTATGGAGTGTTCTAAGTGTGAGTGAAGTAGTGGTGAGTGAGTAAAGAAAAACAAGAGTGCTTTTTCTTTACAAGTTTACTTCCAAGAAATTTTAATACAGCATTTATAATTTCTAACTTAAAACATCAACAAAAAAGAAGGAAGAAAATCAAATGTGGATTAAAGACTCAGATGTTTGCTGATAGTCGTGTTTATTACCTAATTTTAAGTCTATTACTTGCATAACATTTGTCACAATTTTAAATATTTGATAATTTTATTAAAATTTCCGTAGTTTTTATCCAACATGTACTATTCTGAAAGATGAAAATTTAATTAAATCTATAAAATTAAAAACTATCTCAATCAGTTTGCCAAAAAAAAAATGTATCTAAACAGAATAGTCAAGCTAATTTAGAAGGACAAAACTGTATATTACTAGATATTAAGACTGATGATACGGTGACATGAATTAAGGTAGTATTGGCTCAAGGAAATATACAGAGACCAAAAGAAAGAAAAAGAAGAAAAAAAACAGAGGAAGAGCCTAGGTAATAAAGTAGGCAGTTAGTTAGCTCTGAGCAGGGAGCAAGTGCTTTTGGACTGATAAAAGGGCAGAAACCAAGGTCCAAGCAGCTGGGACAGACACGGTGCATTCTTCCCTATAACCACTGTCTTAAGGTAAACTAAAGCTTCATTATAATACATTTGCATTGTGGTTTTAACCCTCCCCCCCCCCCAAGAGAAAGTTGCCATGACAGTTCTGACAAGGACTATATAAGGTCAAAAAGTCCCCTCCTGATAGGTAGGAGGAGTCCCTTAGATGATTGGCTGCAAACTTAGTCAGGAACCGCCCTACCAAAGACCCATAACCTACTCAAACATAAAAAGAAAAGACAACCCCACGCCCTGATGCAGCTGCCACCCCTGGGCCTGTCCTCTCTGCCATCCTGGGAGTGTGTTTTCCCTCAAACTACTATTAAATGCTTGCTTAAGAGTTTGGCTCTGAAGTCCTTCTTGGTGGAATGCAAGAACCAAGGCTGAGGAGTGGGACTCACCATTGACATAAGGACAGACCCAACATTTACCATCACCTAATTTATGTATGATTTATATGATTCACTGGAAGAAAGATAATCTGCTCATAGTGTTGTGTCAATTGGATATCCACAAGGAAGAGAGTGAATCTTTACTTCTACCTTACAATACTCAAAAATTAGTTTAGAAATATGAAAAGGTGAAGGAGAAAAAATAACTTTTCCTTTACCTTTCTAGGTTCTTGGCTAAGAATCCCCACCATAATAAAAGACAGACTAATAGGAGAAACATAAAAATAGAAGTTTAATAACATGTTTACCTCCTGTATACATAGAAAAGACTCAGGAAAACTAAGTTTTTTTTTTCAATTTTCAATTTTTTTTTTAATTTAAAAGAATGTCAAAAATGTACCAAATGCATAAATAACAAAGAAAAACAAAAATCACTTTAATCCCCCTACCTGGACACAGCTACTGATAACAGAAAACTGGGTAACTCTTGAAGACAAAGTCCATCTTATCAGTTCAGATGAAAGAATGAACATTAAGAGGTCATATTGTCCCTAGGCATGGCTGGACGGGCCAAGGAACACACAGGCCTAGGTTCAAGAGATGGGAGTGCTTGCTTAACATTCAAAGGCACATGTAGGAATGCAGCTCCACTAGCTTAAAAGTAATCACACTAAACAAAATCTCTAACATTAAGAATAAAGATATTTTTCATATTCCAATTCTCTTGAGAGGGTAAAGACCTCCAAGGGACCAGATGAAGTAGCATCAAAGTCCCTGCTAGCATGACCTCCACTCAATGGTCTCCAGCTTCTCAGGAGACCCCTACTCCAAAATATCCCCTTAAAAACTCTCACTTGCGAGCCATTGGGAACTTTGGAACTTTGGAACATTAGGTCCCCATTCTCCCGGGTGATGTCACACTGATAAACTGCCTATCTAGCAAAAGCCATATGTCAGTTTTTATTGGTTTCCAGCTTTATTGGTAGACAGACTCCCTTTGGTTTGGTTAGTCTCCCAAACAGCCCAAGCCACCACCTTAAATACTATCTCTAGCTAAAGACCAAAGAAGATGTTAGGGAAAGGAAGTTACCAGGCAAAGTGCAATAATCAAAGATATGGTTGTTTTACAGATTTAAGTCCTTACCTTCTCTACTGATAAGAATTTCTGAAGATTTAGACATCCTCTTCTTCCTGGTACAGAGAAGGAGATACCCTTGTAAATGGAGATTTCCCTTATAAATGAAAATGTTTCTTTATAAAAGGATAATTTCTATTGAGTTTCAGAGCTTTTCCTATGTCCCCTGTTTCTTAAAAATAATTAGCCTGAAATAATTCTCATGTCAAACAGGCACATTTTGGGTAGTATATTTTGCTCCCCTTCAAAACTAAAACCACACAGCTTTTAGAAGAAAACATAAGAGAACGTCTTTCTGACCATGGGATAGGCAAAGACTTCTTAAAAATAGAAATACAAAAACATTAATTACAAAGGAAATAATTGATAATATGGACATCATTAAAACTAAAATTAGGAACATCTGTTCATCAAAAGACACCATTAAGGTGAGGCACAGAAAGGGAAATGTTCAAATTAAACACATTTTACAAATATATTCAAAATTCCTACAAATCAATAAGAAAATAAAAACCAACCCAATACAAAAATGGACTAAAAATTTGAAAGAGTACTTCACGTTGAAGGATAGTCAATGGCCTATAAATAATTAAATCTTGCCTATTTTATTGGATATCAGAAAAATATAAATTAAATTCCTATGTTACATTAATGTATACACCCACCAGAATAGCTAAAAAAGAAAAAGACAAAGAACATGTATTATTGGTGAGGACGTGGAGCGATCAGAACTCTCAGACACAATTAGTAGGAGTATAATGTGGTAAAATCATTTTGGAAAATTGTCAGTATCCTATGATTAGCAATTCTATGCCTAGTAATAAACCCCAAAGATAAGAGTGTTTATGAAACCAAAAATATGTATAAGAATTTCATAAGCTGATTGTTGACCTCTGAGAGTTGGGGACCTGGGGCAGCGAAGGAACTGAGAAAAAGACACAACAGTATAGCGAGGCACAGGGGACCCCGAGCAAACAGCCCGAGGTCCCGAGGTTTATTTTCCATAATCTTATATACCTTCTACAGCGATATAGATCTATAATGATTTACAGCAGGGGCGTAGTAAGGCACATTCCTCCTCGTACCCAGGATTAGTCAAGCACGTAAGAATCTTTAAAAACAGAATAAAGGAACAAAGACGGGAGTGCACAGTGTGCTGTTTACAGCTTGCTTCCTATCTACAAAACATCTTCTGCTGCATACTTTAGAACTGACCACACACATCCCGAGGGCATTTCACTCTGATCCTTTAGGGTTATTTTTAACCCTGCAATCTCGAGTTTTCTCAGAGATCTTGGAGTCTGAGCGAATATGCACCCGTGGTCATTGTGGCATTCTGTTTCCCACAACTGGTAATGACCTAAATGTAAATAAATATACCATAGCATATTATACTGTAATGAGAGTAAATAAAATATGCTACATGCAATAAAATGAATGAATTGCAGAAACAAAATACTGAGCAAAAAAACCCAAAATGGACAATATGAACTTACAGTGTTAGAAATTGGAAGCATGGTCACTTTTGTGGGCAGGTAGTTTCTTCTGGTGATCATTCTGGAGGCTGGCAGTGCTCTGTTTTTTTGTTTTGGGCTTCTGGTCACTCTGCGGGAATGTGTTCATTTTGTGAGTATGCATCAACCTATATAATCATAATTTGTTTATTTTTTTAGATGTATACTTACCATGTCCAGCACTGTTACCATAGTCTGTGCCACCATGCTCCTTTCCTATACTTCCACAAAACTGCCAGTTCCTTGTTTCCCTTTCTGTTCAGATCCCGTATAATATGGGCTCCGCATAGCCAGAGAGATCATTTCAAACAATAAATTCCTCCAGTGTTTACCAATGTAAGTATGAATCCAATTCCTTACCATGGTTCCTAATCAGCTCTCCAGTCTCAGTTACGGATGGTCTCCTTTGCAGTCTTTGTCCTTTAGACACTTTTGCCTTTTTACTGTTCTTTGAATGCACCACACACAGTCGTGCTCAGGGACCTTGCACATGCTGCTCCCTCTGACTGAAACATGCCTGCTTTTTCTCATTTCAATAAAATCTCTTCTTCAATCTCATCTTCCCAAAGAGGTCATTCCTGACCTCCTCATCTAAGAGAGAACCAACACAATCTTATCATTTACTTCCCTTTATTTTTCTTCATAGTATTTATGAGCACAATGTGTATTTGTAATTGGTTACTATCTCTCTCATTTCTACTGGAATAAAAAAGAAACAGTAGGCTGGAGTCTATTTTATTTTGTTTGCTGTTGTGTCCAGCTTGCCGTAAAGAGTACCTATCATATATGTCTATCTCATGTGCTTAAGAAATATATGGACTGGATTAATGAGTCTAAAATACTATATAGAAAATTAACAATATATTATTTAGAGAGTTTGATATGTCCAGAAAAACTGACAGTCATTACTATATATATGTGTGAGGTATGTGTGTGTACGCATGTAATCATGAGTATGTGTGCATGTACATGTATACATCTATCTATCTATCATCTATCATCTATCTATCTATCATCATCATCTATCTATTTGTTGTTCATTATGCATAAGGGAGATATTTATAAACTTTTCTAGAAATGAATGTTTTCTACTTAGTAGCCACAATCAATATCTGTTTGAGCAAAGAAGGAATGAGAAAAGGACAGAGGCAGGAAAGGAATACAGGAAGACAGACAAGAAGGAAAATCTTCCAGAAAACATTTCATGAATGTGTATATCATTGAGATATAAAGAAACTGGTTTATTGGTATAATAAATTTGAACTTCAATTGATATTGTAAATTGAGCATACATGTACACACTTATACACACACATGTACATGCACTCACACACACATACACTAACTCATACACATCCTAAGTAGTCACATTGCTTAAAGGAAATATTAAGGCTATGTAATTAGTCCTAGGATCTTCAACTCTGGTCAAAAAGGCCACTATTTGGGTTCCTATTCTTGAATGAAAACAAGGGAAAAGTACAAATGAGTTTGTAGCTATTTTTGGAGAGAACCTTATTTTTAACACCTAATGTTCTTTCCTGCCATTTAAGTCAAGATATGAAAAGACTGAACTATTTGGACATCTGAAGGAAGTAATCAGTTTTAATTAAAAATTTTGATATTAAATTACTCTAGCTTGCTCCATAATTTCGGAATTACCATTTTAAAACTTAAATAATAATACTGTATGTCTCTGACTCCATGGAGTTTTTGTTATTTTCCCAAGTTAATAAGAGTCTGCCTACAATTTCATCCCATAGCATTTTATTCTTATTGCTATCATTGTTCTTATCCATTTTTATCTGGATGTGAGTGCTGGACTGAATGTGTCCCTCCAAAGTTCATATGTTGAAGCCCAAACCCCAATGTTTGGAGGTAGGGCCTTTGAGAAATTAATTAGGTAATGAGGGTGGAGTCCTCATGAATAAGATTAATGGCCTTAAAAGAAGAAACAGGAGAGACCTTGCCTCTTCTTTCTCTCTCTCTTTCACATATAGCAAGAAGGAAGTCATCCGTGACCAGGAAGCTGGTTCTCACCATACAACAGATCCTCTAGAACCTTGATCTTAGACTTCCCAGGCTTCAGAACTGTGAGAAATAACTGCCTGTTGTTTAAACTTGCCAGTTTATGGGGATTTTTTATAAAATGGGTCGCCTGGGTGGCACAGTTGGTTAAGAGTCCGACTCTTTGTTTCAGCTCAGGTCAGGTCATGATCTCAGGATTGTGATCTCAGGGTGGCGAGATGAAGCCCTGTGATAGGCTCCACACTCAGTGGGAGTCTGCTTAAGTTTCTCTCTCCCTCTGTCTTCCCACCCTCACTCTCTCTCTCTTTCTCTATCTCTCAAATAAATAAATAAATCTTTTTTAATAGAAAGAAATAAAAGCCCAGACTGACTAAGACCATGTCTTTTAGCACATATTATCACATAATATTAAGAGATTCTTTAAGTTTTAGTAATGCAATATAATATATTCTAATGCAACATAATTCCATCTTGACTTTCCTTATTGTCTAGCAGTGTACAGGGAAGGTGTTTAGGGGATATTTATTGAAGTGCTGGTTAATATATTTGCAAACATTAATTTGTATTGTATCATGGTCAAATTTCTTGTGAGGTCAATTATTCGTATTTTAAATACTTTAATTTGTATTAAGTTCATTTGTTTAACTGACTGTGACTTATATATCCTTATATTATATTTCATCTTGTCTACTTTTTACTCATTTATTTTAATTAAACCATTATAGTGCCATTAATCATGGTGGTTTCATTAAATCTGATGACCCATACATCATAGTAATATTAAGGGCTGTTAATACATGGAAATTTTACTTCATAGTTGAAGAGGAAAAATAGATTTAAAGTCACAAGTCAATAACTACACATCATTATATTAATGATAGGGTAAAACAAAATATTGGAGTGCTCGGGACACTGATAAAAGTGACTACTCAAATAGGAAGAAATAAACATCCTTGTTTTCTATCACTGCATAAAGAATGTATTTAATAGGTAGAGTAAGAGTAAAGGAAGAAATTACATTTCCTGATATTGTCCTCAAGGAGTTCTGTTATTATCAGTCATTTTTATATAAAATAAGTGTTCTTCATAGACTTAATTTTTAAAAAATCAAAATGAACTTTACTAACTTGTGATGATCAATTAAATTGCTAACTCAATATAATTCTTAATATTTAAAGTGAAGGTTAAATGTAGTACTTAATTTTTAACAAAGTACCAGAGGGAAAACCAACTTTTTCTTTCTAAAACTCAAAGGCGGAAGTGAAGTCTATTCTATAGATACCAAACAGTTGTTGGAAATTAAACATATTTTATATATTCTTCTTAAGATTTTATATATTTATTTATTTATTTTAGAGAGAGAGAGAGTGCACGCGCAAGGGAAGGGAGGGACAGAGGGAGACGGAGAGAGAGAATCTCAATCAGACTCCTACTACGCAGGGAGCCTGATGTGGAACTTGATCTCATGACCCCGATATCAGACCCTGAGCTGAAATCAAGAGTTTTGCGCTCAACCCACTGAGCCACCCAGGCACCCCAGAAATAAAATATATTTTCAAAGAAGCTCAGATTTTTGGAAAATGAGGTTGTAGTATAATTATAATTAACATGCATTTTTAATGTTGCTTTCATATCTTAGGTTTTTGTTTAAGGCATGTTCTAAAGGTCTCCAAAATATTACTGAGATATGTAAAAATTATTTGTCATCAAATTCTGAGTAGATTTTAAATAAATCAGGACTACTGATGATATTGCTACCAGTATCTTGCTCTCTTATAATGAAAGTGGATATGTGGTTAAATAAGAAAGACATTTTCCTGCTGAAATTCTGATATTGTATTCAGAAAACAATGAACCTTAACCCAGTCATTAAGATATGATATTGGTTTACTAGAGTCCAGTTTTATTTTTCCTAAATTATCAGTTACTAAATACTTAAAAAATAAACTATTTCCTTTAAATAATTTACCTGCCAAAATTCACTCGAAATGATTAATACAGTAGCTTCTTGAAGGTACAACTCACATAACATTGCATTGTCCTAAATTTCAGGCTGATTTTTATACTTATTTGTATTTTTATCTATTTCTAAGCTTCTTTGCTCACAACCAAGTGATAAAATTAGGCTCATTTCTATCAATTTTGTGTATGTATGAGTGTGTGTGTGTGGACTTTCTTCTTCCTTACTTTTCTATTCTTCTTCTCTATAATTACATACTATTTTGGGGAGCCAAATGTTACCTAGAACCGCCCCCCCCAGATTTAGTAAACTTTGAATCAAGGAGCTTTTAAAGCAAAAACAATTACCTATGGTATCTTAAGGTATCTATAGAACTTTTGTATTTAAGCATATTGATTTTAGTTGTAGAAGATACACACATGTACTCATGCACATATGTATTTACACACAAACATGCACACACATGTACCCACCATATGCATTCACACACACACACACACACACACACAAATACAAATTCAGTCAGGCCAGAAAGTCACATAAAGCTTTTACTATTTAACTGGAAAATTATCTAATTTGTACTTTAACCATATAACTTAAATATTTATATATTATGTATATTATATATATGTGTATATAAAACAGAAAATAAATGTAGCTTTTATAAAGCATTTTTTAAATCAAAGTATTCACTCATCTTGAATTCTCTTTGTAACACCAGACAGTCATTTGTCAGAAGTTGGGGGTACTTGTTTAAGAAAGAAAAGATTCTGCAGAATGTTTAAAAGATTTTACTTTCATGAGTAAGACATTTTCCTGAGGGGGTATTGTATCTAAGTTATATATATTGCCACCTTTATTAGGTTGGTCTTCCCTTAGGTAGGATTAGGGAATCATTTCTGTGCAAATAGCAAGGATTTCCCTCTAGGTGTACGCTTTCATCAGTGTATAGGCAGGGTTCATTCCCTAAATTAATATACTGCTAATGTATACCTGAAACCCTAGAGAAGGGAAAGTGGCTATTACAACACAGAAGTGGTATTCAAAACAGAACCTTACCTGACTGATAACAAGCCTAGATTTCTGCCTTGCCTGCCAGAAAGTTCAGAATTCAATTAAATGCTGGAATGTAATAACGAATTCAAACAGATGTGTTGTACATCTAGTTTTTCTCTTTGTTCATGAACTTTGGATCTCTACATTTTTCTTTTGCTTTCTTTTTTAGTTTTCCTATTTCAATAAATTTTAATATTAAAGAATTCCTCAAATTGAAAATCTGTAGGATATAAATTATATTTTAATAACCTAGAGAGCTAGCTTTTTAATTATAAAAATATTATTTTACTTATAAATACAAAGGTCTTCCAGGATCTTCTGGTCTTGTCTTATTAAACACCAAATGAGCAATATTTCAGCCTGTTGATTGCTTTGTATTGATTCAATTGGAGGCTAATACTTGTGCATTGTTTAATAGAAAAGAAAAACATTAGTATTCCAAAAGACTAATGAAGTCTCAGGTTTCAACTTCATGATATATAGAACTATAAGTAGTGGCATCTCTCCACCATTACAACAGAAAAGAGCTTGACTAATGTCAAATTCATGCCTTTTTTCCCAAATGCACTGGAGCATTTTGGTCATAGAACAAGTAATGACCCTAAAATTTAAGGAGAGAAAGTGTTTCAAGGGATAACGGAACCAAGTCATGTGTTTTCCTGGAAATATGAAACCAGATATCGATAGGAACCATTTGACTAGAATAGCTCCCAATTTGGTGAAGGCTGAGTGTGGACTACAGGGACAGTGTGAAAACTGGAGGCGTCTGTATCATCTTGGCAGGCTCTTCCTCCAGAAATCCGACCAGACACTCACAGAAAGGATCTCAGAAAACCCTAAGAAGTATCACTTATAGTACAGACCTGAGGAAGAGAACAACACTGCTTAAATACTTCTCTGCTATTTCCACTACGGAATAAAAGCTTTTTTCTATCATGAGACATGCAATACCACTAGTGACTGTAAACACTGGTAAGTCATCTACTGCAATAAGTGGAAGGAAACAGGAAGGGTATAAAAATCTATTCTTGGTATAAAATCAATGCACAGAAGTCAGTGGCATTCCTATACACCAACAACAAGACAGAAGAAAGAGAAATTAAGGAGTCAATCCCATTTACAATTGCACCCAAAACCATAAGATACCTAGGAATAAATCTAACCAAAGAGACAAAGGATCTTTACTCAGAAAACTATAAAATACTCATGAAAGAAATTGAGGAAGACACAAAGAAATGGAAAAACGTTCCATGCTCATGGATTGGAAGAACAAATATTGTGAAGATGTCAATGCTACCTAGAGCAATCTACACATTCAATGCAATCCCCATCAAAATACCATCCACTTTTTTCAAAGAAATGGAACAAATCATCCTAAAATTCACATGGAACCAGAAAAGACCCCGAATAGCCAGAGGAATGTTGAAAAAGAAAAGCAAAGCCGGCGGCATCACAATTCCAGACTTCCAGCTCTATTACAAAGCTGTCATCATCAAGACAGCATGGTACTGGCACAAAAACAGACACAGAGATCAATGGAACAGAATAGAGAGCCCAGAAATGGACCCTCAACTCTATGGTCAACTCATCTTTGACAAAGCAGGAAAGAATGTCCAATGGAACAAAGACAGTCTCTTCAACAAATGGTGTTGGGAAAATTAGATAGCCACATGCAGAAGAATGAAACTGGACCATTTCCTTACACCACACACAAAAATAGACTCCAAATGGTTGAAAGTCCTCAATGTGAGACAGGAGTCCATCAAAATCCTAAAGGAGAACACAGGCAGCAACCTCTTCGACCTCAGCCACAGCAACTTCTTCCTAGAAACATCGCCAAAGGCAAGGGAAGCAAGGGCAAAAATGAACTATTGGGACTTCATCAAGATAAAAAGCTTTAGCAAAGCAAAGGAAACAGTCAACAAAACCAAAAGACAACCGACAGAATGGGAGAAGATATTTGCAAATGACATATCAGATAAAGGGCTAGTATCCAAAATCTAAAAGAACTCATCAAACTCAACACCCAAAGAACAAAGAATCCAATCAAGAAATGGGCAGAAGACATGAACAGACATTTTTCCAAAGAAGACATCCAAATGGCCAACAGACACATGAAAAAGTGCTCAATATCGCTCGGCATCAGGGAAATCCAAATCAAAAGCTCAATGAGATACCACCTCACACCATTCAGAATGGCTAAAATTAACAAGTCAGGAAATGACAGATGTTGGCGGGGATGCGGAGAAAAGGGAACCCTCCTACACTGCTGGTGGGAATGCAAGCTGGTGCAGCCACTCTGGAAAACTGTATGGAGGTTCCTCAAAAAGTTGAAAATAGAGCTACCATATGATCCAGCAATTGCACTACAGGGTATTTACCCCAATAATACAAAAGTAGGGATCCGAAGGGGCACGTGCACCCCGATGTTTATAGCAGCAATGTCCACAATAGCCAAACTGTGGAAAGAGCCAAGATGTCCATTGACAGATGAATGGATAAAGAAGAGGTGGTATATATATACAATGGAATATTATGCAGCCATCAAAAGGAATGAGATCTTGCCCTTTGCAACGACGTGGATGGAACTGGAGGGTATTATGCTGAGCGAAATAAGTCAAACAGAGAAAGACATGTATCATATGATCTCACTGATATGAGGAATTCTTAATTGTAGGAAACAAACTGAGGGTTGCTGGAGTGGGGGGTGGGGTAGGAGGGATGGACTGACTGGGTGATAGACACTGGGGAGGGTATGTGCTCTGGTAAGCGCTGTGAATTGTGCAAGACTGTTGAATCTCAGATCTGTACCTCTGAAACAAATAATGCAATATATGTTAAGAAAAAAAAAAAAGAAGAAGAAGAAGGTAGCGGGAGGGGAAGAATGAAGCAGGGGAAATCGGAGGGGTAGACGAACCATGAGAGACGATGGACTCTGAAAAACAAACAGGGTTCTAGAGGGGAGGGGGGTGGGAGGATGGGTTAGCCTGGTGGTGGGTATTGAGGAGGGCACATTCTGCATGGAGCACTGGGTGTTATGCACAAACAATGAATCATGGAACACTTCATCTAAAACTAATGATGTAATGTATGGGGATTAACATAAGAATAAAAAAAATTTAAAAAAAAATCTATTCTTGGGGCGCCTGGGTGGCTCCGTCAATTAAGCATCTGCCTTCGGCTCAGGTCATAATCTCAGGGTCTGGGATGGAGCCCCACATCAGGCTCGCTGCTCAGCAGGGAGTCTGCTTCTCCCTCTCCCCCTGCCTCCTCCCCCTGCTCATGTTCTGTCTCTGTCTCTGCCTCTCTCTCTTTCAAATAAATAAAAACTTTTAAAAATTAAAAAAAAATAAGAATCTATTCTTGAAAGAGGAGCAGTAGTGTACACTGAGCCCATAACTGTAACTAAGGGAGGGGCTGATGCACTGAGGAGGCCACACCTTCGAGTCCCAGAGACAGGGCACAGATCTGAGACTGAACCAGAATAACAGATTGCACAGATTCACTGCCTAATTCTCCTCCACCCTCCACTGCCAAACGAAGTCTCTAATCACAAGAAACAGCAGAATACTAATGAGAGAGGACTAGGAAAGAACAAGCGTGTATAGAGACTGATTCTGAGGCACAGAAAAAAGGAATGACCTAAAACTCAGAATTCAACAGAAAGTGAACTGGTAGACTTCACTCCACTTTAGACAAAAAATATCTCTACGGGAACTTGAAAACTTTGATGCACTGTGCGTAACCATAGCAACAACAAATCTTAAACTTAGTCCATCTCTTATCCAGATTAACACTAACCCCACACTGAAGATCCAGCCAAAGGAAAAGTGGGCTCATTTCCAGACTTAAAACCTATTTACCTCAGTGTCTACTGTTCTACACAATATGTCCAGACTTGAAGAAAATATTAAGGGATGTATGAAAAGGAAAGAAATATCACCACAATCTCAAGAGAAAAAGCAATCATCAGTACAGATTCAGATATGCCACAGAAGTTGGAGTTACTGACAGGGAATTTAAAACAAACAATGTGAAGAATGATGTCAACAAGATGGTAGAATAGGAGTTTCCAGCATCCATCCTCTTGCAGAAACATCAATTTTAACAACTATCCAATGTGAAAATACCTTCACAAGAGCTAAGGAACCTAAGTAAGAGATTATAGAACAAAAATAAAATGAATTGAAGAGGGTAGGAAAAAGAGTTTCAGATTACCAAAGTATTCTCCCCCAAGCTTGGACAGTGTAGCACCAAGAAAAATACCCTCTACTTGAAGGAAGGAGATTGAAATGAGCACCCAACTTTGCTATGGACACCAGCACCAGGCCCACTCCAGTGAACCCCAGTGCTAGGCCCACCCGGACTACACCAGTGAACTTCAGTCTAGGCCAGACCAAGTGACTCCTCAGGGACCCAAGCTCCAGGCCCACCCCAGCACCAGGCCCATCCCACAGCCCCAGACATTAGGCCCACCCCTGCAGATGCAGGTTACAGGTGAGCACTCACAGACCCAGCCTCTAAGCTGGCCCTCCTGGTCCCAGGTTCTGGTCCAACATCCATAGAGTCCGCCTCTTGGGTGGTCCCTGAAACACAGGCTTCAGGCCTGCCCCATTGGCAAGCCTATCCACAAGGACTCAAGTACCAGGCCAACCTATTGAGGATTCTTGCAGCAATCCACCAGTTGACTCACCCAAAATTTCTGGATGGGTTAACTAGTGAAGAACTTTCTCTGCCCAAACCAGTCAGTAGAGACTAGAAGAGGTACCTACTTCTTCAAAGTATCTACTTCATTTGTAGACATCAACATAAGGATCACCAATATTCCTAGAAATATGGCACCACCAAACAAAAATACCAAAACTAAACTCCTGAAATGGAGATCAATAAACAGCTTGACAAACAAAACCAATCTCCCAGCAATCTCTAAATTCCATTGCAGGGTGTCTGTGTCATGGGATTATGGTGTTGAAGGGAAAGTACTGGAGTCAGGTACAAAGGATGTGTGGTTGGTGAAGAGAAACCCATGGTCTACCTAGAGAAAGCAGGGGATCAGCAAAAGTTATGATTGAGGATTCCCATGTAAGCACTCAGAAGTGGAAGTTCAGGAGAATAGACAAAGGCAAGCAATCTAAGCTGTTTCTAGGCAGGAGAGCTGTGTGGTTCTGATTGCACATCCTGGCCTGCCATAGTGGGGAAATATGATGTAATGCTGCCTTGTAGTTGGCAGAGCATATACTCACAGTTTGACGGCATCTTGGGATAGGGTAGGGTCAGCAGGAAAACAAAGGCAAATTCAAGAAAATACTATTCCCATGGATTTCCTGAGTTCACTAAGGCAGTACATTTAATCCGTTATTCTGGAAAAATCTCAATCCAAATTGTGATGTCTTGCTGAGTTCTTGGTAACTGGGAATTGAGGCCACCCTGGTGATCAATGACATCTCCTTCTGGTGATACATCCCTGGGGTGTTACCTCTGGTATAGGGGTATAGTTATCTCCATTGACAGATTCTTGGACTGGGGCAATGTCCTTTCCAGTGATAAATTCATCTCAGGGGTGAGATCCTCTGGAGTGGTGTCCACCCACTGGCCACCCAGGAAGCTAGTGACCCTCCCATGTGGCTATCCAGTTGGGGTGTTAATCATGAGCTTGGAGTGGGCTAGCCTCATATAGCTTGAAGGTTTCTTGGAAAGCTGAGCTGCCTATCCGGTGTCTGCAGCTAGTGGAACAAATTTTCACCGCTCCCTCTGGTGGTGAGGGACACACTTAGCAAAGGAATAGGCAGTTGCCCTTTCACTCTCAGGGGAGCTACATGTATATTCCAGGCTAAGGGAGATTTTTTTAATGCTATTTAGGCATTTCTGAGACTGACCTATGTGGGTGATGGACAAATCATGGAAGCATGGGTTTTATGTATGAGCAATCATAGGGCCAGTTAGTTTGCAGTGGTATTTGATGTAAAGAAATTGGGGGTGGGGCTAGGAGCAAGTGTCATTTAGACATAGCCTCCAGACGGACCACTGCTGTGAAGGAATTCAGTCCCTCTGCCACCCAGACTCAGTGGCACGCTGGACTCAGCTCTTCCAACAGGGCTCTCCATCATTCCCCACTTTTCTACCCTGTGATACAATTTCACTCTGTCTTAAGTACTGGCCAAATGGGGCTATTGAAAGGAGACATTTTAGGCTTAACGGCTCCTGTCTCAAGCATATGTTTAATGACAGGGTATAGACCTTCAGTGCTCTGTTTAAGTCAGTATTAGTATCGGGGGATGTCAGAGAGGGAAGACTCACTGATATCCATTTGGCAGGAAGGCCGAGAACTTGGGCTTGTTCTGTGTTGCATGCATATGCATCCATGCCTATATAATAGAGCAAGAGTCCAGTGGGCCATCACCAGAGGAAGCCATTTGAAGTGAATGGTCTCAGTAGTTACTTCAGAGTGGATTTGTACAGAGTCTACGTACTGGGGGAACAAAGAATCAAGAATTTTGCATTCAGACAGAATTTTGAATTCTAGCTCTGCCACTTACTACTTTTTTGACCTTAGGATTATTAAATATCCTCTATTGAAGAATGGCATCTGTGGTACAATTTTAATAATTTACAACCTATTTCAATTCTTCTTACCCCTCCAAAGTAGTTTAACAAAGTAAGAAGTTTTAAACATCAGGCACTTAAAAAGGAAAAGATGACTATTAATCAGGGTAATAGACTCAAAAGAAAAAAAAAATAGAAATGACCAGATTCTCCAGAGCCTTTTATTATGCCACACTGTAGCTCCAGGTTAGATGTGTTCTATGGAATAGAAGTATAGACCTAATCTTTTTGGGATGGGTAGCTCTTAAAATAGGTGTTTGTTAATGATTCCTCCTAGATTGAATTTATTTGCTTGGATTTGCACCATTTGATTCATGACAAATATTACTATCAAAAATCATGTAAAATTATGTACAACATTACTCATGTGCAACTGAAATGTCTTTCACCATTCCCTCATATATAAGTTTCAATTCCCTCATATATAAGAAAGGAGACCATCATATCTTCTTTCCAGAGCTTGTGTGAGAAGAAATATTATGGGAGAAGTGAGGCTTTTATAGTCTTCTGGGCTTTTGCTTATTTTGAATCATTATCTCTAATGTGGTCTGGGGAATCCTATGTCTTAGCTTCTAAGGTTTTGCTAATATATATCCACATTTGGAAAGGGTCACTATACAGGAAACATGTGTGCTTCTATTGTTACATGAAGCTTCGCTTTCCTAGATGATTTTATAATGATATATAAATGTGTGTGTAACTCCTCTTTAGCCCTTCTTTAAATTCATTTCAAAATTCTCTTGTTTTTCTTTGTGAACATACCATATACAAGATGAAGGAATACTATAATTCATGGGTATATGCTCTCTTCTATTTCAAACCACAAGTTGCATAAGAAAAAGAATGTGATTTTTAACATTCTATAGCAACTTTTATATTATGTGCAAAGGCATGTTTAGTTAATGGTGCACTATGTTATAATGCAGCGGATATGCTAAAGACCTTTCTAGAAACCTTAACTAAGGGTCTCGTGCTTACTTAAATTTTCTATTGGTATGTCAGTGCATCCCTTAGGGCAAGTTGAGAAATTAGTGTCATTTAGTTTATAATTGTTGGTAAACCTGGGATAGAAAAACACATAGCCAGCCATTTATATTACAGTAAACATAATATGACGTAAGACACTGAAAATCTGATTTCAATGTATTTTTGTATCGTATTTCATAGGTAATCATAAACACTATTGTATTTACTAATATTAGTTTGCAGTCATCACTATTTCAGTTATATTTTAATACTTTACATGATTTATTTATTTATTTATTTATTTGAGAGAGAGAGAATGAGAGACAGAGAGCATGAGAGGGAAGAGGGCAGAGGGAGAAGCAGACCCCCTGCTGAGCGGGGAGCCCGATGTGGGACTCGATCCCGGGACTCCAGGATCATGACCTGAGCCGAAGGCAGTTGCTTAACCAACTGAGCCACCCAGGCGCCCCAACTTTACATGATTTTTGCATGGCTATGGAATGTATAACTAAAATGTACTGTTAAGAAAAAAAAGCACTATTCTCTGTGTGTGTGTGTGTGTGTGTCTGTTTGTATACACACACACAGAGATCCTTTTGTAACTGCACAGGAATTCTCTGATATGTTTTTGATAAATGCCCATATATACATGGGACAATTGACTATAATCTATGTTAAAAGTTGAGTATGAACTATAATTTATTTTTTAACTAAAGGGGAATATAATAACTTATAAAACCAGCCCCTGAGAGAACTGTTCACATGTGTGGTTCACTACTTGGGAGGTGATCCTAGAAAGCATGGTAGGGAAACAGAGGAATGAGAAAAGAACAAAAAACTCTCCAAAAAGTCCGTGTTAAGAAATTGATTATTGCTGTAGGCAACTGGGGCTCCACCTCATTGGGGACTGTGTATAAGGCTGTGTAGAATATATTCAGAATTGTTCCACTGAGGATTAAAGAACATGGGACAATGATCCACCAACTCTAGAACCTAACTGGTTGAATGTTGCTTCTGGAGTATTAAATCCCTGCACTTGGATCGCATCTTCACTGGGTGCACTGGAAATGCTCCTGCAGCAGGGAATGTTCACCAGGCTGATAGACACTGAAGTGGGCCAAAGGAAAATGTGAGGCGTTGATGGTATCTGCTCAAGAAATCACCCCTTGCACCACTCAGCTCCACTTGCACCCCATATTAAATCAACAATATCCTTTAACTGATTCTACAAGTTGGTGCCTAATCATTATTTCTGATAAAAGTAATTATAACAAGATTAGTGGGGAAAATGACATTCCTTGCTCACACTTAGTGTCCAGCTCAGATTTGACAGTTATCGTTTCTCTTTGCTACTACTCATTCTAGATCATCATTACCATAGCCAGTATGTCTGCTTATTTGAGTTGCTCATTTGTTGGGATTAATAATACCTTTTAGCTATGGAGTGTCTGAGACTTCTGGAAACCATGACCTTGCCATGCTGTGGCTGTTGCACCAGGCATGCAAGCACCAAGAAGTGTTCTAGTGAAACCTTTGAGTCACAGACATACTTTTTATTGCCTCCATTATATAACAGCAGTACTGACTCTTAATGATAACCAGGATTGATTACTCCTACCAAGGGCATAATTACTTTCTTTTCCTGCTGACTTCAACATGAGGAGCTAAAATGTTCAGTTATCAGTCCTAGATCTAGATCCAGGTCCTGTGGAAACCTCCTTGTGTCCCCTGGAGGAAGCATTACATCATTAGTTACCTAGCCTCCTAAAACTGTAGAGACTAATTTGCAAAGGAAGCATACATTTCCAAATAAGTCAGTAGGGTTTTGGTGAGTATAGTCAATTTTATTTTCACTGCCTGGTTCCTGAAACCAGACAGGAAATCAATTAAGCACCAGATAAGACTATTAGTTTAATATAGACATTGCATTTGGGGCCACATTACTCTAATATTTCTAGATTCATCCTCAAATTGGAATTTTAACAGAGTCTTTAAAAGGTCATCTCAATGATTTATCATGAATGTAACTTCTGAATGATATAAAATAGGAAAAGTGAATCCTATGTTCCAGTATGCATTTTTCTATTGCCTTCATGAGAGTGTCAACCCCTTGGTCTGAGGTGTTGTTCTAGAGGATCCCATTTTAGTTAATAAGACATCCTGTAATCTTTCTAAAGAGGTGCTAGTAGAGCAAATGTTGTCCAGGAAAGAGAAATCCATAACTAAATATATACTAATTCCAGTCAAGACAAACCATTAACATCTCAAGTTGGAAATGGTCTTACAGAATCACTTTCCACCACACCCTGTATGATCTCCTCAAGGGATGCTATGATAGTGAGGGTTCAGCATTGGTCTGTGCTGCAGATGAGTCAGACGCTGAGCACCAATAGTCGCTAGATCATCTCTGGTAAGAGAGAGACAACGTTGTGAAGCCCATGCATAGTCTCCATCTCTGCCGTTATGACTACTTAATTCCTGGACCCATTATGCAAGCACTGAAGGGACTGCATAAAGACTGACTTTCACTGGAAAAGTTATTTTGTGCACCTGATGATTAAGTGCCTCCCATGTGGTGGTTGCTACAGAGTATTCAGAGGAGACTCAAAAATCTTCATACTTAGTCTCCTCCACCCCCCATAGGTCTATCTACATGTCATTTCCTCTATCCATTTTGTTTCTGATCTTTCCATTTTTTTCTCTATTTAAGGCTTTGCTGATTGAGCCAAACTAGTAACCCCTTCCCCCCAAAAATAGGAAATGTTCAAATGTATGCTCACTGAAAATATGTCAGCCTTCATCACTACCTCTTAGAACCACCACTCGTTGGAGCTATACAGTATATAGTAGTGATTCTTTTTCATCCTACATCAAAATGTTGATATGACCCTTCTAGGATTCTTTTCCTCCCCTAACAGCAGATCATAAAGGATCATCTGTGAGGTCATAAGTATATGTTGAAAGAGATGCATCAGTGCAAAAACTGCAGTCCCTTTTCTTGTCCTGGGTCCTTAAAATTCATAGTTTTCTAATTCACCTGATAGATCAACTAGAACAATAATCCTAAGGGGCTACATGTCTCCAAAATGCTTAAAGTTATACTAAGGATATAGCCACTTTCTTGGTAGTAGATTGTTCTTTATTTTTGGAGACTAGCTTCCGGAATATCCCAGGCAATCAAACCAATGGCAGAATGCTCAACCTAGTGCTGGGCAAGGCAGTAAATCTTTATTGCTGAAAATCCCAGTTGAATAATAAAAGTTAATAGCTTTTGCTCTTCTTTACTGATGGGAAATGAAAATTGCATTCTCACTATGGATAGGTACGTGCCAAGATTTAGAGGCTGTGTTGATCTTTTCTGGTAAAGACAGAACATCTGAGATAGAGGCTGCAGTTGGAGTAACAGTTGATTAGTTTTATAGTGGTCCACCACCATCTTCCGTGGCCTATAAAGGAAACCGTAAGGTTTTTGGAAGGTCCATTTCTGTGAATAAAATGGGTTGTTGACAGAGACATTCTTTATGCATCCTTTAAGTGTTTGAGGTTGGTAAATAGCATTGCTTCTGATCTAGTTATATGCACTGAAGAAAGAGACCAATGGTTTGTCTGAACATTATGGTTATTACTCCACAGACAGTGAACAAATGTGAGGATTTTCTACAGCTCACAAGAACACAATCTCACAAAATGATATAAACCATACTATTTTCTTATTGGAACACCATTTATTTTGCCACTAGAAGCACCTTGCTCTATCAACTACCACCCATATCCAGCCACCACACAGCTGGAGAAATAAGACGTTTTAACAGTGATTAAAGACCTACATTCACCCCTTCCCCCATTATATTCCTCTTCCTCATCTCCACAAGAACCATTATACTGAATTTTGTAGTAGTTTTACTCTTGATGGTCTTTATTTTACTCTCTTCCTAGAAAACATGTTACAAAGCTTTGCCTTTTTTTATATAGATATGATCATAGTGTATGCATCTTTCTATGACTTGATCACTACTTGTTTTGTTTGAGATTCAATGATATCATACTGATATTTGTTTAAGATTCATTATGTCAAGCGCCTGGGTGGCTCAGATGGTTAAGCGTCTGCCTTCGGCTCAGGTCATGATCCCAGGGTCCTGGGATCGAGTCCCACATTGGGCTCCCTGCTCAGCGGGAAGCCTGCTTCTCCTTCTCCCACTCCCCCTGCTTGTGTTCCTACTCTCGCTATCTCTCTCTCTGTCAAATAAATAAATACAAAATCTTAAAAAAAAAAAAGATTCATTATGTCATAAAATATAGCACAAATGACTTCCATTACCTATTGACTATCTGCTTTGTTCTAAGTCTCCATTTTTCTTAAGTAGAGTTGTACAGTATTTTTTGACATCTAATAGCAAATAACTGCTCACCTTGTTCTTTTTCATGCTTGTAGTTCATTCTTGGCTATCTGCTATTCTGTATAAAATGGACAATGGCCATTTCAAGTTCAAACAAAAATTATTACAATATTAATTAGGATGCATGAAATCTGTAAGAAAAATTAGAGAGAATTATATAGACAATATTCAGTCCCCCAATGTGTGAATATGTGTGTTTGCATGTACTTATGTGTGTGTGTACACCATGTATGGTCTTTTAATTTATTAATTTATTAATTAACTAATAAAAACCATCAATTGTCTTATATCTTATTTTTGTTTTATAATGTAATTTATAATATAAAACAAATTATAAAACAATTATATTATTAAAGATATTGATATCATAATTTATTACACTTAATATAATTAATTGCATGAAATAATAAATTTATATATATTACTATAACATTTTTAAATAGATTTACAAAATCTATTTAAAAATCATGTGATAGATTCATTTGTGTGGGGTTCTTTTTGTAAGTATAAATGCTAATTTTAAAAATTATATAGTCTGAATAATTTTTTCTGCTAAATAAAAATACAATAGACTTGCATAACATTTAGTATCCATCGAAATTACTAAATTTCCTTAATTTCTAATAATTTATTTGTAGCTTTTTTGCACATTTCTTAACATATAGTGATATAATATACAATTAATTTATTTATTCACTTGAGGAAAAGTGGTCATGTTGAACACCCTAGACTTCTTCCTAATTTTAAAGAAAACATTTTTAACATTTCTTATGTTAACACAACTTTGCACTACTTGGATAAACCCAGTCTTCCACTGAAAATATAACATCTTTATATATATATATATATATATATATGTATATATACATATATATATATATATCTCATCTTAAATGAATTTTTCTCCAACATAACATATTTATAAACAAAAAATGGTACTGTGAATGGTGATATTTGAGGATAATTTCATTAAATGTTAATTTTATTCATGGGATTGGCAGTATTTACTTACTTTTCTATGTCTTTCTCTGATAACTAGAAAAATGTTGGAATACATATAAAGGAAGTTTTTTCCTTCTGTAGGTTCTTCTAGTGGTTCTCTTCATGCAATTATCCTTCAGCTTGTGTTTATTTACTAATTAAATAAAATATATTATGGTAATAAGAGCAGGTGAACTAGAATGAGAGGTTTTTTAATTTGGCTAGTAGGTTTTTTTCTGGAAATTAAAAAACATTCTTCCCACTGTGTCTCAGTTACTTTAAAGTATTTCACTATTTTCCCCAGCTTTATTGAAGTATCATTGACAATTAAAAATTGTACATATTTAAGGTGCAGAACTGCATGATTTGATATACATATGCTTTGTGAAATAAACACAACATATGCATTATCTCACATAGTTACCATTTCTTTCTTTCTTTCTTCCTTTTTCTTTGTTTCTTCTTTCTTTCTTCCTTCCTTCCTTCCTTCCTTCCTTCCTTCCTTCCTTCCTTCCTT
>NC_058410.1:88194102-88304904 GCF_002201575.2 Neomonachus schauinslandi | reverse complement strand
CTTCCTTCCTTCCTTCCTTCCTTCCTTCCTTCCTTCCTTCCTTCCTTCCTTCCTTCCTTCCTTTCTTTCTTCTCTTTCTGTGTGTGGTGAGAACACTTAATATCTACCCTTTACCGAATTTTAAATATACAACACAATATTGCTACCTATAGTCACAATTTTGTATATTTGATCTCTACATTTTAGCTGTATTTTATAATTGAAAATTTGTACTCCTTAATGAAAATCTTCCCATGGCCCCTTTACCCCAGCTCCTGGTAACTACCACCGGACTCTCTGCTTCTGAGTTTGACTGTTTTAGATTCCACATATAAATGAGATCATGTAGTACTTGGTTTGCAAGTCTTGTCCTTTTTGTGTGTAACCTTAGTGAACAAGGTCCTTAAGTTCCTTTAAAGATGGTATTTATTAAATTTAAAAATATTTGTAAAAATCTATATAATAATTAATCTATCTATGTATTTATTTTATACCTGGTCAAAATAAATGCATAGCTTTCTATATATAAGCATACATTTATATAAAAGCTTATTATATTCATATCTGTTTATATAATTAGCCATATGCATGAATGCACATACATCACTTTAAAAAGTGTTCTATTAACAGAAGGGAACATTCAGCACAATATCAATTAGGTATCATATTCTCTTTTAAAATTGAGGTTAATCATTTGTGACAAGACGTGTGATGCTCAACAAATGTTTATAGAATGAAGCAATTAATATTCTACATGCATTAAAGTGCTTTTTGCCACATGGTAAAATATAATTGTTAGAAACAAATTAAAAATAAACTGTAAATATAATACTATTATAAATTCAGATATTTTCAATTTTATGATTTAGATTTCATGTTATTAAGTATTTTTCATGATGACCATACTTTGCTGAGGTGTGATTTTCATGTGATAATATTTTAAAAATCATTGGTGTAATAGTTAAACTAATTTTAACATATAACATATACACTGTAAATGAAATACGAAATTTCATATATGTAGTTCACAGATGACTGAATAGGTTATGTAGAAAAACATGTGGAGTCTACAAAAATACTAGAAATAATGCATAAATTTAACAAAACCAGAAACTAGTTAAATAAACAAAACTATGTTTCTATATTCTAGCTATAAATAATTGGAAAATAAAATTACCAAAACAGTTCAATTCAAAATAGCATAAAACTACTTGGACACCTACACAGAAAGGAGACAGTTGTGGTCTATTGTGGAATATTAGAGTCTGATCAGTGTAAGGAGGATTTCTCACTGGGGAGAGAAAGAGCCCAAGTAGGATAAGAAGAATGTCTACATGGTATGGAACAGATTGTAGAGAAATAGAACCAAATATATACCATCAAATCACTGGTCACTCAATGGAAAAACATAAAATTCAACCCCTCTCTCAATTGAAACACACACAAAATTGAAGCAGATCATAGATATAAACCAAAAACAGTAAACCACAAGTTTTCTAAAGAAAATATGAATGCCTTTGCAACTTTGGGGAAGGCAAAATTTTAATGGATGCAACAACAAATTATAAACCATAAAGGAAACAAATTATATATAGGACTTCATTATAGTTAAATATTTTTTATTAAATATACAATATAGGTAATGGATAAGAAAGCCACAGACTATGGAGAAATATATATTCACTGCATATATCAGACAAATGAATTTATATGGAATTCTACAATCAAAAACAATTGAAAAGCAGGGAAAGAAACAGAATGAGCAACACACATCACACAATAGCATACAGAAGAATGGCCAAAACATGCATGAAAATATGCTCTACTTAATTAGCCTTAAGGGAAATGCAAATTAAAACCATATTTCACAACTACTAGGATGGTTAAAAGCAAAATGGCTGACAATATCAAGGGTAAAAAACGTTGAAATACTCACATATTGCTAGTGAGAGTATAGAATAGAGCGATCATTTGATGAACTGTTTGGCAGTTTTTTGTAAAGTTAAATGTGTGTCTACTCTATGACTCATTATATTTATCAAAGAGAAATGGAAACAAATATTCACACATAAAAGCACTTGTTCAACAATGTTTATAACTTAAAAATGACCCGAATGTCCAAAAGATGAGAATGGTTAAACAACTATGTGGTATAATTGCACAATGCAGTACTACTCAGTGATGACATTGAAGGAACTTCTGATACACAGAATAATATATGGACTAATCCGGAAAACATTATATTGAGTGAAAAAAAGCCAAAAACAAAAGAATAGACACCACATAGTTACATTTATAAAAATTTCAAGAGCATAAAAAAAAAAAAAATCTCTGGAAAAACAATCAGAATAGTGTTTAGGGCTTTCGTGCTTACTAAACAGAGATGGTCCTGAGTGAAATAACAAGGTACAGGAGGAGGTCATTGGGAAGAGGTGATTGTCAGTTGACCTGTGATCTGGATTTCAGCAACTGGAGGTTCCTTACCCTCTTCCCTGTCCTCGGAATGTGGGGTGTGCTTGCCTCCCCCACTCCCAGAGTTTGCTCCAAGGACACAGCCTTGAGATAGGGATGTGGTACTGAGACCATTTGGATGGAATACCTGGCCTAAGCTAGTTAAGGCTTCCATATGGACTTTTGAGATTTGGCGGAAGTGTGCAGGGATTTACTCATCTTGTGGCGGCCCCAGACAAGCTCCATCTGTAAGTTCCCTTTGCTTACTAAACCTGCTACCTATGAACTTGGAGTGGCCTGCCTCTTCTTTGGTCTCTCCCTGTCCGCTGCATACGAGGCCAGTTTTAGGTTTCACCTGTGAAGCTCCCAAGCTGGTTGCAAACCAACCATTGGCAAGCCAGCCAGGAGACAGAAAAAATGGGCCTTGGGATAGAGGTATCCGTGGGGGAAATCCCATGTTGGTTATGGACCACTATGTGGGGAGAGTGGTCCGTATGTTGGATGCTTTTGGACTGCCACATGAGTACAGAGACACTGGCTTCTTTAAGGGGTTGGTTTGAGGACATGTGCATAGCACACTGCAGCAAAGAAGGCAAACGCATGGCTATGCAGGGGCCTGACCTCTGCTGTGGGCAGTTCGACTGGACACCGATGCCCAGCTAGAAGCTGAAGCTCAAATTGAAAGTTGGAAGAGCTGAAATTAGAGAAGGACATGTAATTGTCCACTCCTCTTCCAGGGCTGGCAGACAAAGTGGGAGAGCACAATTGGAGAACTTAGAGTGCCATTTTACAAAGCTCTTGGAGGGAGGGCACAAAATGCCTGGGATTAAGACTCGGGCACTTGTGACAAAGCCTAATTAGGATGCTAAGAGGTGAAATCTCTGAGAAAGTGGCAAAAATGAAGAAAAAATATTGCAGTAATTGAAATGCCCCATGACTTCTGACATCTAGTACTAAGGAAAAATGTAGGGAACAATTACCCCAAACTCCTAGGAGAAAACTTGGATTCTTTCCCCATCCCTTGAGGTTGTAAATCTTATCACCTCTTTGAGATGTAAACACCCCAGGAGATAACCAAAACATTGCCCTCAGAGACAGAAGGGAAAAAAAAAAAAAGAGGGGGAAAAGCAGCTTTTTAAAATACAGACTGCTGTAGAAATTTCTTTGCCAAAATTGATTTGTAAAAGAAAAGCTCTTTTTCCAACTATGTAACTTTTTGCGTATGTTAAATTACATGGGAACCATGGTTAAGAAAGAAGTGATGCTCTATCTTTAGAGTGTATATGAATAAAATTCCTTAAATATGATATAGTCCTGGTAGAATGTTATCAGTCATCATTTTAAAATCTATGTCACAGAAATAACTGAATTTCTTTATCAGTTACATTAGAATGAACTTTCATCAGATCTTCAACCATAGACATTTTAAAATCTTTTGTCATTTGCAGACAGTTATTGTTTTAGCCTGATGCTTTGGCAAAAAAAAAAAAAAAAAAAAAAAGTCTGTTCCTGAAAATGTGCTTCTTCTTCAGGGAGATTCTTTGGAAAGGCTTTGACAGGTTTCTGATAACTAAGATCCATTTGCTTTCATGTGGGAGGGACAATAATGAACCTTTCAAGTGCTTCTCCAAGGCTACCTGTAGAACCTCCTGGTGTGTCATAAGGTGGTAGCCTGAGATCTGTCCCTGTTCTCTACATCAGTAAAGTGGGCCTATTACATTGAGGATATAATATTGACATGTAAAGACTTGTCTCTGCCTCAGGATACTCTGAGGACATCTGCAAAGGAGAGGATTGCCAGTGAACCCATAGAAAATTTAAAGCCCCGGCACCACCATAAGATTTTAGAAGTCATCTGGTTGCGTATGATGCATATTGTTCTACAAGTTGTGATTGATCAGGTGTCAGCTTATCCAACCACTAAGAATGTGAAAGAGGTGCAAGCCTTTGTAGGGATTTGGGGGTTGGGAGGGCTTTTATTTTTCACCTGGCACAGGGCTCTCATCCCTTATACCACCTGATAAAGGGCATGTGTAGGACTGTGGATCAGAACAACAAGCCACCTTTGAGAGGTAAAAATACTAGTAAAACAGATTAAAGCTTCGGGCATCTCCTAAGCAGGGCTACCATTTGAGTGAGATGTGTTTGGGACCCTGGAAGGTATGGGTCAGACGCTGTGGTGGAGGCAACAGAAGGGGAGAATATGGCTGGGATTTGCGGCCCAGAAATCTGGGATTACCCCCCTCCCCCAGCACAGTAGCATCTAGCAGCGTACACAGTGCTCCTCGGGGTAGAGCCTCTCACACAGCAGCTAGCTCAGCGGCCAGTGGGCCGAGCTCAGAGCAGTTTAGCTGGTGGTCACTCAGGAGCCCTGGCACTTAACTCTTTGCACTGACAGTTGGGCTGTTCTAACGGGGATTAACCCTATCGTTAACCTTAAAATTAAAACTGCCATTATTTTATGAGCAAAAAAAAAAAAATGTGTTTATTTGGGAACAGCAGAGGACTGCAATCCAGGACAAGCAATCTATGGCAAAATCATAGGCAAATCTTCAGAAGAAAGGAAAAGATTACCTTTTCATAGAGGAAAGGGGTAGCTGGAAAGGGTATTACAAACAAAAAGTCGAGTTGAGTAAACTGGGAGTTCCAAGTATATAGTGCCTTCTCATTGGCTGAGTTGTGACAGTCTCTCATTGCCTTGGTTGCTGGGTGAGAGAGGAAAGCCTTTCTTCCTCCAGCTGGGGTAGTAAAGTTGGAGACCAAGTAGTATCAGCTTGGAAGGCATATTGCATCCTGTTGGGTCTGCAACTGACAACGGACAAGGAATGGTAGGGAATGAGAGCACCCCTTGCTGGCATCCAGATGCCATTTTAAATGAGGTTTCCTTTTATTAATTTTCACAACCCTATGGTTTGGACAATGGGAAGCTGGAGGGTGGATGATCATGAGTAAGCCCTTGTGGGCTCAGGATATGTGGAAGGACATTGGGTTCACCTGCAAGAGCCTGAGGCAGTCCTCACCGTCTGCCATGTCCCAGCTCATAAGGCAATGATACTGTTTGGCATTTAAGAAGCTGATGCCCTCGCTAGCATATAAGCCCTAGCGACTGACCCTTTAGTAGATAAAGCAGATTGGTTACATGGATTGAAAGGCCACCGCAGTGCCTTTTCTTGCCAAGGATGCCAGATTGCCCTCGAAGTACAATGACTTGGTTAATGCAGTAACAGCATGTTCTGTATGTTTTAAACAAATGTCCAAGGCAACGGCCAAAGAAGTCTACGGCCATCCACTGGAGGTCCCAACTGGTAAGGGATTTGTGAACGGATTTTACTGGCTCCCTCCCTCCTAGTGAGGTATTATATATGCCTTGGTTTGTGGGGACACTGCATCTGGCCTAATCCAAGCTTTTCCTGTCACTATGCAAACCAGGCTGCCACCATGACGGGATTAAAGAAGCTAAGTACCATGTATAGATTCCCTCATGGACTAGACAATGATCAAGAGTCACATTTCAAAGGTCATGATATGCAAGACTGAGCAAGAGAACATGACTGTAAATAGAGGTTCCATCTCCCCCACAACCTATGAACAATAGGATTGGTAAAAAAGAAAAATGGAATATTAAAGCAACAGTTTAAATTATTAACAGGTAAAACAATTTTCACCTGGTGGACTAAAGTACTGTCCCAGACTTTAAGGCATTTGAATGATTAATCAGAAGGGCCTGTGGTCCCATATGCCAGACTGGGAGGCCTTGCCAAGGTACCCTATATCATAAAGGTATAGAAGCTGTGGAAAACAACCATTGCCTTGACTCTCACCATCGATTAAGTCTCTATGTGCTGAGAGCACCAAAGCCCATCACACCTGGGAAAGGAATTATCTACTGGAATTTGCAATGGGGCATCTTTCGTGACTTACTTCACATCCGTGGGTGAGGGGAAACTCCACAACTCCCACTGGGATCCCATTGCCCTGCTATGAGCCGGACCTGTTGAAATGCACTATGACTGGAATGGAACACACACCATTGAAGGAGGGGAGAGGGTAGGGGTTCTGTTCTGGAATATCCTTCCCCCAGTTTATCTCCTCACTCCTAACAGGGCTGCTGCCCTTGGCCAACATGTATGGTATGCACAACCAGCTCAAGTTACTAAAGCTGCCAATCTCTCTCTTTTTAAGGCCAGGTGGACATGTTCTGTTTTCCACTCGTACTATTTGTCTGCTGTCCTTGTTCCCTCCAGTGGCCTGGAGGAAGTTGCCCTTGCTAAATTCACCCAGCAAGCCTTGCATGATAGCAACACAGCCCTTACTTACTTACCCTAAAATGTCTCTAATGAAAAGAGGTGCTCCTCAAAATTGAATGGCCTTGGACATTATTACTGCCTATTGCCTCACAAGGAGACACCCGTGCCATTATCCAAACAGAATGATCAACGTTCATACCTGATGAGTCTGTTAATATATCATTTTTATTAAATCCCACGAGGATACAAGTCAACACGCTGACTGGTCCAACCCCCAGCATAGGGGTCTTGATAAATCAAGAGTTCAGAACGTGGTACTCTTGGTGGAAAATGTTGTCACTGACTTTGGGAATCATTGTTTAATCTGTGTTTTCTTTTACTTGTGCCTGTATTATTGCTGTGACATCTGCTTCCAATGCAGCCAGATAGCTGTCAAAGGAGCCTTTAACTAGTGAAGCCCCTTGTTGACAGCTCCAGGCCAATTGCAGAAGAGGGGGGCATGTGCGACTATAAGAGCGGTCACTGGGGCAGGGGAATGGAGTATTGGGAGACATGAGAAGACATGACTGTCAGTTGACCCATGAGCTAGACCCCAGCAATCAGAGGCTTATCACCTTCTCCCCTGTCCTTGGAGTGTGGCTTTCACTTGCTTTCCCCACTCCTAGAGACTGCCCAGAGGATATAGCCTTGAGATAGTGGGGCGCTGAGATCATCTGGAAGGTACATGTGACTGAACCCCTAAGGCTTCCATATAACCTTTTAAGATTTGGTGGGCAGGTGTGGAGATCTACCTGTCTTACTGCTGCCCGGTACAAGCCTTATAAGTAAGTTTTCTTGTTCATGAAATCTTTCACCTGTGAATGTGCAGTAGCCTGACTCAGTCTCTCCCTTCCCTCCACATGAGGGCTAGTTTCAGATTACACCCCGAAAGCTCCTGAGAAGTTTAGGAACTCACATATGGGTGGTGGAACTTCTTTTATCCATATTTTTTCTTTTAAAGTTAATGCTATCATGTCTTGTCTGACATATTGTTGCCTTCCTTGAGGCTTCAAAGATTTTCTCTTTCTTCTAGATGCCTTACAGTTTTAGCTTTCATATTTTTTAAATTAATTTTTGAGTGTTTATGAGGTTGAGTCATTATTTTTAAATTTTTTTTTTTTTAAGAAAAATATCCAGCTGCTCCAGCAGAGTTTAATGAAAATGGCTCTTTTGTCTATGGAATTGCTTTACTGTCTTTTTTGGAAATCAAGTGACTATATAGGTGTGAATCTGTTTCTATACTCTCCATTCTGTTCCAACACTACTATTTCAATGCTTCTATCTCAATTTTTAAAATGTTATACTGAGTCTTAGAATGTGGCAGTATAAATCCTCTTTTATCAAGATTATCTTACTCTATCTAGATCTTTTGTGTTTCCAAATACATTTCAGTACCACTTTGTCATTTAATATAAACGGCTTTTGAGATTTTGATTGGGATGACATTAAACATGTTAACTTGGTAAGAATTTAAATCTTAAAAATATTGTGTCTTTCAGTTCACATATATTTATTTAGGGCTTCCTTATTTTTTTTTTCCAGTGTCCATAATTCTTCTGTACTATGGTTCCTCCTATCTAATCTCTGCCTCATGCTTTCTATTGCTTCATAGATTTGATTTACTTACTGTTTTTAGTTTTTTTGTGTGTTTACTATTTAGTTTCCTACTGATGCTGTACACGAACTGCAATCATAGTGGCTTAAAAACAGCACAAACGTATTATCATCTTACAGTTCTGGAGGTCAGAAGTTCAAAATTAACCTCTCTTTCTCTTCCTATCACCTTTGTTGTTATTATATGTCCCTTTCCTCACTCTGACCCTTCTTATGATTATATTGAGTCTACCCGGATAATCCAGGATAATCTCCCTATTTCAAGACCCTTCATTTAATCACATCTACAAAGTCCCTTTTCCGTCTGAAGTAGCAGATCCACAGCTTTTGGGGAATTAGGGTGTAAAAATCTTTGGTGAGCCATTTTTCTGTCTACCTTACTGTTTTCTGGCTGTAGCAGGAAATGGAGCTGAAATAATAAAAATGATCCATAAAATACAGGAGCCTTATAAATACTATTAGGAACTTTGAACTGCCCTCAAAAAATGATGAGTCACAACTTAAAGTTTTAATAAAGAGAATGATATATGCATACATAAATTTTAGAAAGATCACCTTGTTCCAGCCTGGTAAGTGGACAGGTAAGAGGAAGATTACAGCAAAAGAACAATTAGGGGAGTATTGCAAGAGATACTGTTTTATTTTACAATAGTTATGATGCTATTAGAAAGAAGTGGACAGAATTAAGAGGTATTCAGGAGGCTGAATGAGAAGTCTTCATTAAGTCTAATACTCTGGTCTGTTAAACATTCATTTAAATTGAGAACAACCCTTTATTCTTACTGCTTGATTTTTCTGAGATTATGAATCAAAGAGGTAAAAACAAACACTTATAATTCTCAATATGTATGAATTTTGCAGTGTCACTCTTATCTTTTCACTCCTATTCTATAATAGCATGGAATCAGCTATTCCTGAATTCTAGCACCCACCTTTACACAAGGAATTCCTAATAAATGGGCATGTGGTTTCAGCTAAGCCAGATGAATAAGCTCTAGAGATCTACTGTACCTCTAGTCAACAATAATATATTGTACACTTAAAAATTGTTGGGGCTCTTTGGTGGCTCAGTCAGTTAAGTTTCTGCCTTCAGGTCATGATCCTGGGGTCCAGGGATCAGCCCTGCATCAGGCTCCATGCTCAGCGGGGAGCCTGCTTCTCCCCTTCTCCCTCTCCCTCTGCCTGCCTATCTGCCTACTTGTGATCTCTCTCTGTCAAATAAATAAATAAAATCTTTTTAGAAATTGTTAATAAGATAGATCTCATGGTAGTGTTCTTACCACAATAAAATAAAGTAAAATATAACTTTATTTAAAAATGGGAAAAGAGTTTTCTATGCATGCCAAATATTAAATGGAAAAATAGACAGTGAGGGGCGCCTGGGTGGCCCAGTCGTTAAGCGTCTGCCTTCGACTCAGGTCATGATCCCGGGGTCCTGGGATCGAGTCCCACATCGGGCTGCTCGGCAGGAAACCTGCTTCTCCCTCGCCCTCTCCCACTCCCCCTGCTTGTGTTCCCTCTCTCGCTGTCTCTCTATTCAAAAATAAATAAAATCTTTAAAAAAAAATAGACAATGAAATTATGAGATAGTAAGCAGACATTAGAGCAAAAAGTAAGGGCTTCCTGCTTATATTTTTCTTCTTTAAGATAGCAGATTTAATTGGTTTTTAGTAACTAAGCACTTTCAGTTTCTATCAGCTTTGTAGATACTGGACAGTCAACCACTAATTTTAGCAGTAAGTTCACTTTCAGTTCTCATTTTCTTTGTTTTTCAGTGTTTTTGTTTGTTTCTCTCCCTACGTATGTGTGTACGTGCATGTTCCCATAGATATTTTAGTGTGAATTTGAGAAGCGGTGCATCAGGGCTAGATGTTATTTTAAAATAGAAATGCTTACTCTTTTTAGGGCAAGTAGAACATTATACAATCTTTCAAGATATGTTTTCATTGATATCAAAGATTCATTAGAGACACAATTCTTTTTTTTTTTTTTTTAAAGATTTTATTTATTTATTTGACAGAGACATAGCGAGAGAGGGAACACAAGCAGGGGGAGTAGGAGAGGGAGAAGCAGGCTTCCCCGCGGAGCAGGGAGCCCGATGTGGGGCTCGATCCCAAGGTCCCGGGATCACGACCTGAGCCGAGGGCAGACGCCCAACGACTGAGCCACCCAGGCGCCCCGAGACACAATTCTTTATAACACTTTATTGTGTCACAATTCTTATCGGAAGGCCAAAATTTTTCCTACCAGTGTCTTCGGAAAAGAGATCTGTCATTTTCTTCTTGACTACGGTTGAATGTTTATGCTCCCCAGGCTTACAAATAAGGGCTTAATAACTCCCTTTTGGCAGCAGTTAAAGGTGCTTACCCGAAATCTCAAATTGTTCATCATGTATCCAAATCCACAATAAGGCAAAATGCCACCTTTTTGCAAATTAAGTGCTAGCAATTTTCCTAAGTATCTCATGAATTCCCATCCAGTTTTGCATATTGTAGTCCCCTGGTTGTCATAGCCAAAGGAGGAGGTGAGTCAAGAGCTGGGTGCATAAGTTAATGAGTACAATAAAGAGACAATTTTGTGGTTTTGTTTTTCTACTTACGAATTTTGTTTCTTCACACTCCTTTTATCATAAATTTATTATTAAAAAATGGAATCGAAAGCATTCTCCACGAGCTAATTTCAGTGTACAAACATCTTTCAAATGTCAATGTCTATTTAAATGGCTATACCATGACTTAGAGAAGAACATTCTGTTTTTGCTTTCAGTTAGAATAAATTTACTTTTATTTAGTTAAAGATTAAGAAAATAACATCACTGCACAACACTGATGAAAAAATGTCAAATATCTGGTTTACTTTCGCATGGAGCATAATGCAATCTGATTTATGGAAATTTTTTTTTTAAGATTTTATTTATTTATTTGACAGAGAGAGAGAGCCAGAGAGAACACGCAGGGGAAACAGCAGAGGGAGAGGGAGAAGCAGGCTCCCCACTGGGCTCCATCTCAGGACCCTGGGACTGTGACCTGAGCCGAGGGCAGATGCTTAACCCACTGAGCCACCCAGGCGCACCTGACTTAGGGAAATTCTTAGTAAGTTGCTGCACTGTTGTACTCGTGACATAGTTATCCCAATTAATAAACTTGACAAAAGCGAATGTTATCAGCAAAATAGATCATTTTGTTAACAAAGAACTTTCCTAATACAAGATGCTAAAGAGGTTTACCAGCATTTTTAGTTTCTTTATGTGAGCCTGGAGGATATTTCCATATTATTTTCCACACAAATTTATTGAATGGTAGTTTTTCTTCTCAAAATATTACTTTAAGGTAGGTTAATTATATTGAAGCTAATTAAACTATGTGTTAGACAAAATATTCATTTTTTTAAAAGGTCTATGTATTTATTTGAGAGAGAGAGTGTGTGAGCAGGAGGGGCAGAGGGAGAGGGAAAGACAATCTCAAGCAGACTCCTGATGTGGGGCTGGATCTCAGGACTCTGAGATCATGACCTGAGGTGAAACCAAGAGTGGGACACTTAACCGACTGCTCTACCAGGCACCCCCAAAATATTCATTATATGTTATTTTATCCTAAACTCTGCAAGCCCGTTGTTAATGTAGAGCTGCTTCCACCACTAAACTACGTAATAACGTTTTATTTGTATGAACTGTGTCTGTACTCATATATGTGTTACTTCAGTCGAACTCCATACACCTGAAAATCAGGTTAACTTTCATATGAATGAAAATCTCTCCTCTTAGGGAGCGAATTTGAAGTGGTATAATATTCTTCCTCTTCTCCCACTTTAATTTTTTGTTCTTTCTTTTTTTCTGGTTTGGGGTCTCTCCATCCAAAGTTCTGTCTATGTTTGCTAGAACAAAATTAAAAATTGTGCTAAGTGAAGCACAGAGGGTATTCGATTGCTATAGACTGAATATTTGTGTCCCTCCCCAAAAATTCATATGTGGAAACCTAACCTTTAATGTGTTGGTATTTACAGGGGGGGCCTATAGGAGGTGATTAGGGCATGATAGTGGAGCCCTCATTGATAGGATTAATGCCATTATAAAAGAGATCCCAGAAGGCCTTCCACCATGCAAGAACATAGACAAAAAATGGCCTTTTATGAACCAGGAAGAGAGCTCTCATCAGACTCAGAATATTGGTCTTAGACTTTCCAGCCACCAGAATTATGAGAAACAAATGTTTACTGTTTATAAGCCACTAGTCTATGATATTTTTGTTATAGCAGCCCAAAGACATCAATTATATCAGAGTGCTGTCATGTGCTATTTATGATACTGTACATATAGATAGATAAAAGGTTAATAGATAAAGTTCTTCCTGAACAAATTTCTGGCCTTAGGTTTTTTAAAGGATTGGAGATTTTCTTATAAATAGTGTAATATTCTAAAATTAGTTTCCCTAAATTTTGAATTATCAGTAATAAATGTGACTTGCTAAAATTTCTTATGTGAAATCCAAATGGACCTCTGAGAATTTTAAGAATGACTGTTAAAAAATATTGCTTATTGCTGAATTGTTCTATGATCCAATCTAATTAGATTTAATGGATGTAGGATCTTTGAGTCAGAAAAAAAAAATGATGGAACAGTCCTGAAACATCATTATTAATGTCAGAGGCAAATATAAAATTTATTTAATATTGAAATCTTACTTCTAAGAGATAACTTTTTTTTTAAGATTTTATTTATTTATTTGACAGAGAGAGAGAGAAAGGACAAGTAGGCAGAGAGGCAGGCAGAGGGAGAGGGAGAAGCAGGCTCTCCAATGAGCAGGGAGCCCGATGTGGGGCTCGATCCCATGACTCTGGGATCACGACCCGAGCCGAAGGCAGCCGCTCAACCGACTGAACCACCCAGATGCCCCAAGAGATAAATTTTTTAATAGAAGAAAAAAATAAGACAATTATTTTTAGGGCACATTTAATTTTTTATTTATTTTCCAGAAAGTTGTTTTAAAGTCTCCTTGTCTGATTTACTCAGAGAAGAATTGTCTGTATTTGCTATTGTAGTTTGAAAAGGAGTAGTTTATAGTTAACTTATAATTACTTCATGATTAATAAGGATTTTTTTATATAATTTATTAGTCATCACCAGTGATTGAGAAGTATGAAAGATAATAAAATTTTACATAAAATGTTTACATATACTGATTACTCTTTAATTGACAAGCAATATAAATTTGAGTAATTTTTAGACTGAAGTTAACAAGAACACAATTGACATTTATAACTGTCTAACATAACTTCAGTATACTTAATTACTGTTAAAAGTTAAATTCTATTTTTAAGGAATTAGTCATGAATTGTTGATTAGCATTCTAATGAGGAATTTCTGTCAATTTCCATAAACTTGAAATGCTCTCTGAAAACTATAAAACATGATATATAAACTCTGAAAATAATAACATTGATCATATTTAAAGACTTTATAAGCTCTAATGTTAGTTATCATTAACAATAAAGTCATTCCAACTTAATAAATATGCAAAATACCAAACAGGACGTTTGCATTTCCTAAAAATTATTAGGCATAATTAGTAAATGTAAAATTGTGTCTTTCTTATGTATGGTTCCATTAACAAATTGTGTTTGGATTTAAAGTGCAAAAATGTCATTTTTGAATATCAGTGAAAATCAAATATATAGTAAAATCAGAAACTTTTGGGAATATGGAAGAGTCCATTCTCCAACTCAAACAATGTATAATGAACATGTTTTTTTTATAAGCAGTATTTCTTCCAGAACATTGTATTACTTTAAATATTTCACCTATGAATACAACATAATTTAATTAATTACCTATTGTCCATTTTGTATCATATATAAGTGCTGAATATGCTTCACTTATGTCTGTGCTTATTTTTAGTTCTTTTCTTAGGATCACACATAAGAGCTTTTTTGTCACATTACTGAATGTACAGATGTGTTGGTATATTCTTTCCAGGGCTACAAGTCTTATTTAGTCTGGTCTTAGCTTACTTCTCTAAATCCTGTCTCCACCTCCCAAATACTGGCCTTCTTTTAGTTCACTTGACATAGTAGGTTTTTGTTTTCTTTCTCGGCTATCCACACAGGTTATTCTATGGAGTACCAGTTCCTCTAACCACTTCACCTCTAACCCCTGCTTTTCATACAGATACTTCTTTAAGTGTACATTATCAGGAAAGCCTTTGCTGTTCTCTCAACACCCCAGGTTATATAGTAGTATGGAACTCTGTGCTTTTCCCATGCTTACCATAATTTCTAAATGTAAATATGTATAAATAAAAAAGCTTTCATATCATTAGGTGTCTAATGTTACCAAACATCTTTTGAGAGTCTATGTTGTTGACTTCTCTTCTTAGATCTATTAATACAGCGAGCTGTATCAAGTGGTTTCCTGATATTCAATAACCCTTAAATAAATATATATATTTGTGTATATTCATAAGGTGACTCTAGATTTATAATTTAATGTGATGTTAAAAATTCTGTTCATGAAAATTTTATTTAGGTTTGTTGCATGGGTATTTTAGGTGAGATGATAAATATCTATCCATCTACCTGGGGCTATATTTATCAGTTTTAAATTTTAATGTTATAATTCCTTCAGAAAGGAATTTGGAAGTTTTCATCCTTTTTAATCTTCTCTGGATTTATTTATAAAATATCACAATTTTCTGGCCTTCGATTATTTTATAAAATTACCCTAACATAATCTGGGGTTAGTAATTTCTTATGAGTTAGTACTCAAATAACTTGATATGTTTTTTCTTTGAAATTGCTCTGTATAAGATTTAAACTCCATTAACTTCAGATTTTATAACAATTTTTCCTAGGACTTAATCTGAATCATCTATTTTAGCAAATGTTTTACGTGGAGTTTAGTGATGATATTTAAAAAAAATTCTTATTTCACTTTTGTTAGTTCTTATTTACTATTTGTTCTTTCTATCTTTTGATTATCTCTTTTGTTGAGGTTTTTTCAAGGAATTAGCATTTCATTTATTATTTATGATTCATTTATTCACTTACTATTTCTACTATTTTCTGTTTCTCCCTTTTTAAAAAAAAAATTACATATAGTATTTGCTTCCTTCTGCTTCCCTTACGGTTTACTTTGATGCTGATTCCAGGTTTTTGATTAGGGGCTTGTGTTTATTGACTTATGTTACTTTATTTTTATTGATGTGGTTGTTTAAGGTAATGAATTCTCCTTGTATTGTTGTTTTGAATATATGCTACAGACAAATTATGTTTTTTCTTTTTCTATTTCGAGAAATGTTGACATTTCTGCTTATATTCTCTCTTTTACCAAGAGAGAATATATTTTTAATTTTAGTGTGGAAGGACATTTTGTTATTTATAGTTTGTAGAATTGTCATGTGATCTGAGTGTTTTATTTTTCCTATATGGAATTATTTATACTTAATACACAACATAGTGTATGGTCAATTTTAGTAAATGTTCTATTTACACTTAACATATTCATAAGATCCATTGGTATTCTTAAGTTCTTCTAAATCCTGACCAATTCTTTTATATGCTTGAACTGTCTTAAATTGACTTCAGTGTGCTAAATACTCCTATTATTAGTGTTTTTAGTAGATTGGTAGAAAAATAATGGATGTGATTTTCTCCCCAGTCCTGTGGCCCTTTATGATGTGAACTTGCAACTCGTACCATCAAGAGTTCAGTCCTTCCATGTTTTTTAAATCTAGGCTGGCTTTGTGACTCAATTTGGCCAACAGAATATGACAGAAATGAGTGTATACTTGGTCCAAGCCTAGAACCCCAGAGATCTTGTGTGTTTCTACCCTTTCTTAGACCCTGTCTTCACCATGAAATTAAGCCCAAGTTGACAAGCTGGAAGGAAATCTACCTGACTACCAACCAACCTACAAAAGCAGTGCCTCCTAGATAATCTCCAGCTCACTACAAATATAAAAAGAGAGCCATACAAGGATAGGAAAAACATCCAGCTGATCCTAGCCTGACTTGCTGACAAAAAATTGTGGGCTAAATAAATGATGGATGTCTTAAGTTGTCTGTAGTTCAAAATGTTATTCATACAGATATTGGTACCTAGATGTGGGGCACTGTCCTATCAAATCCTAAATATGTGATCTTTGCTTTAGGACTAGGTGGCAAGCAAAGGTTGGAAAATGATAGCCCGTGCTATACAATCTTAAAATATTTGACTGAACTGTTTCTCATAATAGTGTGGAAGCTAGAAAATATACCTTATAAACTTTGAACCTTAGTGAGGTGATCTCCTAGCAGAATATTTATGCAGCTATTCAAGGGTTATTATTATATATATATAACTATATATAGTTAGTTAGATAGATAGCATATACTATGGAACTGCAAGAGCAATCTAAAGAAAGAAGTGGATAATTAGCAGAATACAAGGAGAGCATGGTGTGGCAAGGAGTTTTTGGATTGGAAAATAAAACTGTTTCTCAAGTTCAGCCTCCCATTCTACAAACATTTTAACTATAAAATATAGCCTGGAATAATAGTTCCAATTTGAGGTTGTGGCTATAAACCCATATGATAAGACCTCCAAAAGAATTAAGGCAGTGCCATGTAAACCCTACCACTTAGACCACAAGGTTTATAGAAGGATATACTCCCCAAGAAGCCTATTACTAAAGTAGAAGTAAGTAGTTAAAGAGACTCTATTATCTATTATCTATGTATCTCTCTATCTACCTATGCATCCATCCCTCTGTTATCTACCTATTTTTAAGCAATTGGGAAAATGAATCTAGACACAGACCTCACAACCTTCACAGAAACTAACTCACAATGGATCAGTATAAATGTAAATGTAAAGTATAAATCTAAATGTAAAGTATAAAACTAGAAAACTTCTGAAAAAAAAAAAAACCAAACAGGAAAATTTCTGGAAAATAACAAAGGAGAAAAATCTAGATGATCTTTGGTTTGCTGATGGTACAAAAACCAAAGTCATGATCCAGGAAAGAAAGAATTGATAAACTGGACCTCATTTAAATTAAAATTTTCTGCTCTGCAAAAGACATTGTTCAGAGAATAAGAGGGCAAACCACAGAGTAGGAGGAAATACTTGTAAAATACATATGTAATAAATGACTATTATCCAAAATATACATAAAAACTCTCAAAACTCAGCAATAAAAAACAATCTAATTTAAAAATTAGCCAAAAACCTTAACAGATACCTGACTAAAAAATATATACAGATGGAAAGTAAGTACACGAAAAGGTGTTCCACATCATATGTCACCAGGGGAATGCATATTAAAGCAATTATGTGATATTATTACACCCCTATTGGAATGGTCAAAATCTGGGAACACTGACAACGTCAAATGTTGGAAAGCACGTGGAACAAGGGAAATTCTCATTTGTTGCTGGTGAAAATGTGAAATGGTAGAACAACTTCAGAAGACAGCTAGATGGTTTCTTACAAAACTAAACATACTCTTGCCTTATGATCCAGCAACTTCACTTCTTGGTTTTTACCCAAAGGAATTAAAAACTTATGCCCACAAAAAAACCTGCACATGGATGTTTATAGCAGCTTTATTCATAATTGTCAAAACTTGGAAACAGCTATGATGTCCTTCAGTAGGTAAATGGATAAACTGTGGTAGATCTAGACATTGGAATATCATTCAGCAATTTTAAAAATGTAAGCTATGAAGCCAAGAAAAAACACAGAGAAAATTTAAATGCATATAGTGAATGCAAGAAACCAATCTGAGAGGACTACAACCCGTATACTTCTAACTTTATGACATTCTGGAAAAGGCAAAATGGTGGAGACAGCAAAAAGATCAGTGCTTGCCAGAGCTGATGAGGGATGAAAGGATGAATAGGCAGAGCACAGAGTATTTTTAAGGTAGTTAAACTGTTTTTCGTGATAGTGTAATGATGGATATATGTCATTATATATTTGTCCAAAGCCCTAAGTGTATAACACCAAGAGTGAACCCTAATATTAACTATAGATTTTAGGTGATAATGATGTATCAATGTGGTTCATCAGTTGTAACAATAGACCACTCTGATGGGGAATATTGGTAATGGTGGACGTTATACATATATGGGTGCTTGGGGTGTATGGGAAATCTCTGTACTTTCTGCTTAATTTTCCTCTGAACCTAAAAAAATGCTTGAAAAAAAAGTTTATTTAAAAAAAAACAGTTGTTTCAATTTGTTACATAGAATACTTACAACATTTTAAGGGATTAGTACTAACAAAAGTGTTTCCAGCCTGGACTAAGCAGGGCTGAAATTATAAGGATTCTAACAGTACTGATTTTCTACGTGCAGGGGGCAGGATCGTAAATGTACTAATCTAACACAGGTGATTTCTACAGAAGTGGATAAAAAGTGTAATGGGAAAGAAAGAATATCTGAAAGGGTGGGGTCAAGAGTGTAAAGCAAAGAACTCAGACTATTGGAGAGCCATTGACTGGGAAGCTACTCCCAGGGAACAACACTAGGATTAATCAAGAAATATTCATTGTCTTTAGAGTGGGGATGATCTGGCAGCATTTTCCCTGCCATCTTATAGAGTTGTTATAGATTTGCTAATTTATCTCTAATTCTTTCCCTTTTAAAATATGAGTTAAAGTTATCCTGTACCACTTCATCATGTTTTATTAAGAGACTGAGGTGGGGTGAAGATATCTGTCATTTCATGTTATAGGTCTCCATATAAAGAAGAATTGAGTTCAGAGAAGATGTAGGTTTCAAGATACTAATGCTTTTAGTGTGATACCAAATTAAATGGAGATTTTGAGAGATTTGGAGATGTGGATAGTGTGTTTGCATGTGAGGTTGATATAAATATTTGCACACATACAAAGGACTGTTGTAGGTTACTGCACTGTTATAGGTTAACTGCAAAACCAACCCAACCCTCTGTATGTCTATCCATGCCCTTTGCAACGTAACTTGTCAGCATCTTTCCCTAAGAAGTGGAGTTTATTTCTGTATGCCCTTCTGGGCTGGTCTTACTTCACTGGCTTAGGAAATGTAATAAGGACTTTTTACGCTTAGACTCAAGAAATCTTGTCCATGGGGCGCCTGGGTGGCTCAGTCGTTAAGCATCTGCCTTCAGCTCAGGTCATGATTCCAGGTCCTGGGATCGAGCCCCGCATCGGACTCCCTGCTCCGCGGGAAGTCTGCTTCTCCCTCTCCCACTCCCCCTGCTTGTGTTCCCTCTCTCGTTGTGTCTCTCTCTCTGTCAAATAAATAAATAAAATCTTAAAAAAAAAAAAAGAAATCTTGTCCATTTCTACCATGTTGCAGATGCCTGCCTCTGCGAGGAAAACAAGCCCAAGTTAGCCTGATGGAGGATGAGAAACCACTTGAAGGAGAGTTGAGGCATGCCAGCTAATAATCAGCCAAGCCCAAGAAGGGCCTCTGAGACAGCCTGTTAGTTAACCACTAGTGCATGAGGCAGCCAAGATCAAACCATAAGAACTCAGTTGAACTCATCTTAAATTACCAACCTTAAAATTCACAGTGAAATAAATGAATATGTGATATTGTTTTAATCCACTAAGTTTGGGGGTGTTATCGTACAACAGTAGGTAATTGATAACAGAATATTTATGGTTATTTCCTATTCTATCTCTTGAGGTTTTGTTTTATGAGTAGCTATCTTTTTCAATGCTTGGGTATTCATAACTGTCATATATGCAATATGAATTGTGGTCTTTAGTATAAATTTTTCTTTCTCTCAATGAACTTTTGAGGCAAAATTCTACTTTGTCTTATATCAGGATTCTAATTCCTGATTCTTTCTTTATTTCTTTCCTTTTTTTTTCTTTTTTTTGAAAGCTGTTTGGGGTACTTTTACCAATCCTGTTGTTTTAGCCTTTTTCCCACTTCCTTTTGAAATCCTGTCTCTTGGAATTACTATAAAATTTGGTTTTGCTTTGTGAGTTAAGACTATTTGATATATTTTATGTCTGGTATGGCTGGTCTCAAGTCTCATTAATGTTATTATATTCATTTTGTGTTTTCCTGATTTGTGTAATTTATTTTCTTTGTCTTTTAAAGTGTGTTTTGAGAGGTGGCTGGGTGACTCAGTGGGTTAAGCATCTGACTCTTGATCTCAGCTCAGGTCTTAATCTGAGGGTGTGAGTTCAAATCAAACGTTGGGCTCCATGCTGGGCGTGTGGAGCCTACTTAAAAAAATGTGTTTTGCTTTCAGGAATACTGATTATTTTTCCTTTAGTTATAATTATTTTTCATCAAACTCAAGAAATATGAAAAACAATATTTATTTCTCTGTATTCCTTAAATACATTTTTTTCAAGATTAGCATGAACTTTATTAATTTTCAAATTGTAATGTCCAAGACAATGTCAAGATAAATTATTAGAATTAAAAAGAGTTGAGCTAGGTTCCCCAATACAAAATAAATATAAATATAAGAACTGAATCCCGTATACAAGACAAATAGATGAAAATGATATTTATCATCTAAAATGTCGGGTAATAGTAAAGATGAAGTGCCAGAAATAAATATACAGAAAGATATATGTAAGATCTCTATGCTTAAATAATAACACTTTGTGGAGAGACTTTATTAAAAAAAAACAAATGAGTGAACAAAAATAATATTCTTAGTTTGGACAGCTCAATATTGTGAAGGTATCAGTTCCTCTCCAAAACATTCATAACAACACAGCTTAGGATAGCAGCACAGTGAAAACATGCAAAGGTGTACTATCAGCAGGTTGGATACAGAAATGGTGGTGCATTCATGCCATGGAACCAGCGGTGAAGACCAGCCACTCATGCTTCAGGCATCTGGGCAGACTCAGTGTGCAGGAGTACAGTGCCTTATCCTCTCTTCAGGATCTACAGGATAAGGAAGGGACAGCCTCCTCTATAAGTTCAGTAAGGTCCTGAGGTTGGAGTTCTTGTCCACAAAGCCATCCCCTTCTTGGTACTCAGATATTATGAGGAAATGGAGGGCCCCCAAAGGGTCTTGGGGAGACAGTTGACCTGCCATGTCATGGAATAACATGGAGTCTGCAAAGGATCCTGAGGTGAAGCTAGGGCTGGGATGGGGGCAGCCAGAGCTCCCCGCTAGGCACTCTGCACAGGGGCTACCTAGGGTGTAGCTGTGGTTGGAAACAGAGAGGGGGCTGGAAGACTTCCAAGGGGCTAGACAGAGGGGCTTGCAGAAACCTACCACCCTCAGCCCCCCACTCCTGGAAACAGAGGACATGCAGGGGCAACAGCTCTGGGGTCCTTGCCCAGATCAGTGCTAACTTCCCAGCCTCATCCAGCATCCAGACCCACAATTGCTGGAGTTGTTGCTACAGCTAGCTGCTTGCTGCCTTGAGTATTTAGTCCCCTGGTACTTGAACCACACCTACACTTGGTACTTGCACTTCTCAAAGTGTTTCTTCAGTTCCCACTACTGTTCATTGCTGTAAACTGTGCTCCTGACACTGCTGCCTCCAGGGAGACCTGAGAATGGTGGGGGGCCCAAGAGACATTTTGGTTCTTGCATCCTTATTCTTGGTCTGTTCTCTGTGCATGTGATTCTACCCACAAAGGCTAGAGCTCATATCGTACCCTTCGTCTTGTGCCCACCCAGCAGATTCTGGGACCCTCTCTCTCACCTTAATTTTTTTAAAGTAGATCAATTTTGCTTAAATACACAGAGTAATGCAGTAGTGAAATCTGAATATAGGTAGAGAATTTAAATGGTATAATTAACAACTTTTATAAACATATGTGTTTTAAATATAATTTTATAGATTTTTATTCCAACTTTCTACGTCTACCTTCTATTTGTGTTATGGAACAACTGCTATGAGTTTGAATTGGAAATATATCACAAGAGTGAAAGTGTTCATCAACAAGTTAATGTTTTAATTTCATATTTTATCGGTTAGCTTCTCAAATGTCTAAAACTTTTCTTTGCTATCCTATTGAGAACATGACTGTTTTAATACATCATTTATTTTGACATGACATAATTTGGCAGTGCTTTTGGTTCTTTGGAAAGAAAACTTTCTAAAATTGTAACATTATTAATTCTCTTAACTTGTGCATCAATCTCACTTGGATGACATACTGACAAGGGAAATGCTCTGAGGATATGAGGATAATAGAAGTATCTCTGAAAGAGACACAATACTTAACTTTGGTACCCACAATTCTAAGATAATCCACAAGATTTCTACTTCCCAGTGAACAGACCTGTCTAATTCTCTCCCTTTGAGTAACAGTGGGACATATAAATACCATGGAATATTTCCATGATTAGGTTATGTTATATGAAAAAGGGTAAGTGATTTTGCAGATGCAATTAAATTTCCCAATTAGTTGACTTTAAGTTATCAAAAGGGAAAGGGCGCCTGGATGGCTCAGTTGGTTAAGCGTCTGACTCTTGATTTCAGCTCAGGTCATGATCTCAGGATCATGAAATCGAGTCCAGTGTCAGGGGGCTCCACACGGAATCTGCTTGAGACCCTCTATCCCTCTTCTGCCCCTCCCCCAGTGCTCTGTCTTTCTCTCTCTCTCTCTTTGTGTCAAATAAATAAATAAATAAAATCTTAAAAAAGGGGGGCGCCTGGGTGGCTCAGTTGGTTAAGCAACTGCCTTTGGCTCAGGTCATGATCCTGGAGTCCCTGGATCGAGTACCGCATCGGGCTCCCTGCTTGGCAGGGAGTCTGCTTCTCCCTCTGACCCTCCCCCCTCTCATGTGCTCTCTCTCTCAAATAAATAAATAAAATCTTTAAAAAAAAATCTTAAAAAAAAGAGTTATCAAAAGAGAAATTATCATGAGTGAGCCTAAACTAATGACCTGAACCCTTTACAATAAGTTCTAGATCCAGAAACAGAAAAAGTCATAAAAGTTCATAGCTGCAGAAACTCCTTCTTCGTTGGCCTTGAAGAATCAAGCTTCCATGTTATGGAGATCCCATGACATAGAATGGCAGGTGTCCTCATTTACACAGCTATAAGAAACCAAATTCTGACAACCAGTAAGTTTAGAAGAGGAACCTGAGTGTCACATTAGATTGCAGACCCATCCAATGCCTCAAATTTAGCCTAGTGAGACCCTCAGCAGAGGACCACCTAATCTGTGGAGTAAATCAATTGCATATCCTGAAGAATAGAGATTTATTGAGTTGCTGTATTTTTCTATTAACTTTGCTCTTGTCAGTCACAGGAGGAAAGACGACTAAAGGAAGTCTCAGATTTTGTTTTTTCCACAAAACACCTCCATTCAAATACTCTGGATCCATTCTTTCCAAATTTATGTCATAACTTTCAGTTAAGGAACCTGGTGAGAATGTGAATTCAAATTACACTGTAGTTCTGCAGCCACAGAATTAAATTTGGTATCTACTTTTTAACTGTGTAACCATGGGAAGCAAGAAGAAAATATTTTTAAGTGTGTTATAAAATAAATCTCTGGGGGTCATGACCTGAGTCAGAGGCAGACGCTTAAGGACTGAGCCACCTAGGCGCCCCAAAATTCAATTATTTTTTATCAGTTACTTCATTTATGTAAAGTTTGGATTTAGTTTATTTTTTGATCCTAAGGCAATATTATAAAAATGGCTCTGTTGTCCATAAGAATATTCTCCCCTTTTTGGAAACATTGTCACATTTTTTTTTTTTTTTTAACCAGGCTTCTCTACTTGTGTGAACTCCCAATTTTGTGAACTATTCCTGGCATTCTCTGTCTTACAGAGAAGAGAGAGATGGTAAAAGTAAATGAGTTATGAGTTTGAAATGAGTTATTTCTTGGTTCAGTTAATACATGTGTACTGGGGGCGCCTGGATGGCTCAGTCGTTAAGCGTCTGCCTTCGGCTCAGGTCATGGTCCCAGGGTCCTGGGATCGAGCCCTGCATCGGGCTCCCTGCTCGGCGGGAAGCCTGCTTCTCCCTCTCCCACTCTCCCTGCTTGTGTTCCCTCTCTCGCTGTGTCTCTCTCTGTCAAATAAATAAATAAAATCTTTAAAAAAAAAATACATGTGTACTATTTAGAGCAGAAGAAACAATCAGAATCAACAAAATGCCACTGAATAAAGCATAGTTTACCTTATTCTTCCGTAATAAAGTCTAGGGTAGAAATGCTCACAGTTGGGTGCCTGGGTGGCTCAGTCGTTAAGCATCTGCCTTCGGCTCAGGTCATGGTCCCAGGGTCCTGGGATCGAGCCCACATCAGGGGGCTCCCTGCTCCGCGGGAAGCCTGCTTCTCCCTCTCCCACTCCCCCTGCTTGTGTTCCCTCTCTCGCTGTGTCTCTCTCTGTCAACTAAATAAATAAAATCTTAAAAAAAAAAAAAAAAGAAATGCTCACAGTGTCCATTTCTTCACTCAGTAGAAATTTAAAGTATATTGGAGATAGCTTAGAACAAAATGAAAACACACATTTCTGCTGATGTAATAAAAATAGTTTGGAAATCTTATTTAAGGTCTATAATTTTAATCTACATCATAACAGAACTGAAACTAAATAGAATTTCAATGCGTCTATGTCTTGTTTCTCTTTCTTAATATTTCTTTTTGACTTAATTTAATTCTGATTTAGGTTTTTTTTTTTTTCTTCTAAGTTTAGTGCATTGAAATACTGTTTAAAAAGTTTAGCCAATGCTGAGTTCACAAAGATATTCTCATATGTTGTCTAGAAGCTTTATTGTTTCAACTGTCACATTTATATTTATATTCCTTTGAATTTGTATGAGGTACAGAAAAAATTCATTATTATTTTTATAAATACATATATCCAATAGACCCAGGGCAGTTTAATGAAAAGTCTACGTCTACACTTTAGGGCATAATGTTTTATATAATTTATGTGACTGTAAATTTATGACTTTATTTCATACAGAACTAAAGGAAATTAAAGTCTAAGGTCACCATTGAAAGCAATGGGGATTTTGGTTATAAGCAATTAAGAGGCAGATAGCTCCATGATAGTAAAAAATGAAAATATAGAAGAACTAGAATTTTAGCAGAGAGAATCAGGAAAATAAGCAGCTAAAAAGAGTCTTCCTGGGGGTCAGAACAAGGCTCAAAGACACGACTCAAAGATTACCCATGCAAAAGTTAATTGGGTCAGACTATGGAACAATTTATGTCTCACGACTTTGTCAAAGCAGTAATCAAAAAGAACAATCAGCTGGCAATTTGAGGGCTAAGAGCTGAGTGTAATGCCAATAGAAGCAAATCAGCTAAAAGCTTAACAGATCAGATCAGGGAAAGAGAATGTCAAAGAGAACCCTGCAAAAACCAACACCATCCTATGTTGATTGTGACAATATATGAGAATGCACCCTGGAAAGTACTAGAAGAGGCTGAACATTTCAGCAGAAATAGACTTCACTGAGTCAACCCATCAATAAAGCAAATAGCATGAAGAGCAACAAGAAGCTCCAGAGGAGGGTGGGGATTAGTATGCAGAATTACTAAAAGTTATTCTCTGAAATGAAAAAAGCCACACATGCAAGGAAAAAAATAAAAGTATGCAACAAAAACTGCCTCTGAGAGAACTCAAATGTCAGAATAAACAGTTATTATAAAGAACTAAGGGAAATGTGTTTACAGCAGTAAGAAATACATATCAACTATGTCTTATAATAGAGACTACCAGTAAAGAAATTAAAAAAAAATTATTAAAAAATAAGTGGAAATTCTGGGCGCCTGGGTGGCTCAGTTGGTTAAGCGACTGCCTTTGGCTCAGGTCATGATCCTGGAGTCCCGGGATCGAGTCCCGCATCAGGCTCCCTGCTCGGCGGGGAGTCTGCTTCTCCCTCTGACCCTCCTCCCTCTCATGCTCTCTGTCTCTCATTCTCTCTCTCTCAAATAAATAAATAAAATCTTTAAAAAAAATAAGTGGAAATTCTGAAGTTTAAAAGTTTAATAGTCAAGATATATTCATTAGATTACTCTTTTCTGCCCATGGATGCTGCTGAGTAAGCATCATTAAAGTCTTCCCTCCTACCACCATTATGTCTAGGGCAGGGTCTCCCAAAGAGCTTGAATAGCTACAGGAGTTCTTCATCAGAGGTTTGAGCTTTGAAACAGCCAATGAGAGTCTGAGCAATAGAGAATGCTCACCGACCGGGTAGTAATGAGAGATCCAAACACCAAGTGCTTCAGAGGTTTTGGGTTTGTCATGTATGCCACTTGTGGAGGAGGTGGATGAAGCCATGAATTCAAGGCCACACAAAGTGGATGGAAGAGTTGTGGAACCACAAAGGGCTGTCTCAATAGACTATTCTCAAAGACCTGGTGCCCGCTTAACTGAAAAAGATTTTTGTTGGTGGCATTAAAAAGACCATGAAGAACATCTTCTAAGAGATTAGTATATTATGGAAAAATTGAAGTGATTGAAATCATGGCTGACTGATGCAGTGGCAAGAAGGGAGGCTTTGCTTTTGTAATGTTTGATGACAACTCTGTAGACAAGATTGTCATTCAAAAATACCATACTGTGAATGACCCCAACTGCGAAGTAAGGAAAGCCCTATCTAAGCAAGAGATGGCTAGTCCTTCATCCCGCCAAAAAGGTTGATGTGGTTCTGGAAACTTTGGTGGTCGTGGAGGTGGTTTTGGTGGGAATGACAACTTTGGTCATGAAGGAAACTTCAGTGGGCGAGGTGACTCTGGTGGCAGTTGAGGTGGTGGAAGATACAGTGGCAGTGGAGATGGCTATAATGGATTTGGTAATGATGGAAGTAATTTTGGAGGTGGCAGAACCTATAATGATTTTGGCAATTACAACAATCAATCTTCAAATTTGGGGACCATGAAACAAGAAATTTTGGAGGCTGAAGCTCTGGCTCCTGTGGTGGTGGAGGCCAATATTTTACCAAACCATGAAACCAAGGTGGCTATGGCAGTTCCAGCAGCAGCAGTAGCAATGGCAGTGGAAGAAGGTTTTCATTACTGCCAGGAAACAAAGCTTAGCAGGAGAGAAGAGCCAGAGAAGTGACAGGGAAGCTACAGGTTACAACAAATTCATGAACTCGGCCAAGCACAGTGGTGGCAGAGCCTAGCTGCTACAAAGAAGACATGTTTCAAACAATACTCATGTGTATGGGCAAAAAACTTGAGAATTGTATTTGTGACTAATTGTATAACAGGTTATTTTAATTTCTGTTCTGTGGAAAGTGCAAAGCACTCCAACAAAGGGTTTTTTTTTTAATTTTTTTTAAAGATTTTATTTATTTGAGTGAGAGAGAATGAGAGACAGAGAGCACGAGAGGGAAGAGGGTCAGAGGGAGAAGCAGACCCCTTGCTGAGCAGGGAGCCCGATGTGGGACTCGATCCCGGGACTCCAGGATCACGACCTGAGCCGAAGGCAGTCACTTAACCAACTGAGCCACCCAGGCGCCCCTCCAACAAAGGGTTTTAACATAGTTTTGTTTTGTTTTGTTTTTGTTTTGTTTGCACCCATGCTGTTGATTGCTAAATGTAAAGGTCTTCTCATGACACTGAATAAATGTGTCTTTAAAAAAAAAAGTTTAATAGTCAAGAAGAAAAATTCACTGAATAGGCTCAATAGTAGATTTGAACTGGAAGAGAAAAATATTGACAAACTGTTAGAGATTATGTAATCTCTAAGAATTCTCTCTAAGAAAGAGAAAGGGAAAGAAAAATAAAGAGAATTTTATAGAGGTATGGGACATCACTATATGTAATAAAAAAGTTGGACTTGACCACTTGATATATATATATTCACACACACATATGCATTATTCCATTTCCAGTCAAATGTTTAGCACCATATTAATAAAATCTTAATCTTTACCTGCTTCTTCAACATTGCTCTGAGACAATTTTGATCTTTGCATTCTTTGAAAAGAGGTGATATTTACTTTATACATTGGATTTCCTTTAATAAATAACAATCTTTTGCATAATAAATCATTTCCTGGAAAAAAATTTGCCAACAGCATTTCTAACCGACAATAGCAAGTATAATCAATCTATTCTCCAGACAGAAATTGCCATTATGAAATAGTCAATGGTAAGCTCAATGTCATTAATTTAAGGAAAACTCAAAGACTAGAAGCATTTGTTTATCCTGCTTTCTTTTATGATTTTTTCCCTAGATAATTTCCCTTTTAATTTTCTTCACAGATTAGCCTTCTCTGAATGATACCTGAATTATAAATGTTACTTAATAAATTTTGACTGTATGTCAAAACCCAATAAATATACAATTAGAACAAAATATTATTTAGAAAGGAACCCATGTGTTCCACTTTTAGTTTTGTTTTGTTGCACTGATTTTAGAGAAAATAATTTTTGAAAAAAGGTTTGAGAGAAAAATGGAAGATAACAAAAGACTACTTATCTCCCATATCCTTAGCTAGATACATCCCACTGATCCTAATTATGGCATAAAACAATTATTTGTGATGAGAGGAAGTTTTTGTTTTGATAGCTTAAGCAGTTTGAAATGAAGTAGGAATGTATCTTGTCATATCAAGACTTGTGCTTGATTGTAAATGCTTATTTGAATACATGCTCCAACAGCTCCCCTACCACTACCAGCATAGGAGTTAGCAAGAATAAAGAAGAAAAAATTATTTTAACTCAATTCCCCATAAGCCACGTACATAGAACAATCCAACTAAATACTATTAATTCAAGGTCCATAAAGAAAAATACGAATGATATATTAGATGTGTCATAGGAGGGGGTATAGATACCAATCACCCTTCTCTTTAATCCTCAACTGTTGGACCCAAGACAGTGTATGGTCATGGTTGTGACAGTCTCCTTCAGGAAGAATGTGGGCAGTGACAGATGTTATGTTTGAGATTCTTTGAGTATGGCTTGAATGGCATTGGATCCCTATAAAGTTATTTATTTACAAGGAGAAAGTCAAAGTGGCACATAGGAATTCAGTAAGTTAGAGAAAGAAACAGGATAATGAGGTGCATTAAAGGGTTACAAAATCTCAAGAGAAGTACCTTCTTCCATTCTTCTGGAAGGATATGTTAAGGATATTTTACATTTTACTAAGGGAATATAGAAGAAATTTTATTTTCTAGGAGATAAAGATCCAGTCAAAGTGTTATTCTGCTGCTTTTTATTTATGGTTTCAAAACAACATGACACATCACCACACTAATTATATTATATCAACACATTGCTTGTGAGTTTTTGTATGAAAACCTAAATATTGGATCTGGCTTTCAGGAAGGGTGATGTGTATTTAACAATTCTTGTAAACTTTCATAGAGGATTATTAATTGATGGTTATTAAGCCCAATCCCAATAGCCCTATCTTATTTGAAGCAGATTTAGTAGAAAGGTCTGCTATGTTCTTTTATAGCATAAAGTAGAAAATTGGAGCAATTTTGGAGAAACTTGATTAGCAGAGACTTTGCCAGTATTGCAGGATCCATTATTTGAAATAATATAAAATGCACATCTCATTGAGACTTACCTGAGAACTATCACTAGCAATGCAACTGTTAACTTTGTTCTGATGGGGTAAGAATAAATTAAGGGTATAGCTTAAGCCCCAAATTCTTGAGGCAAATATAGCTTGGTCCCAATTCCTAGAGCGTTCATTTTGATGGTAGGACCTATTTTCTTTCTTTTTTTTCCCCCAAGTTTGTTACATTGGGAGCAAAACTTAGTTCCCTGTGATTTACTGCTTTATCTCACTGATGAAGATTAGTAAGATTACAAACTAAATTTTGTCTTCATATTACTAATGATTAATTTGCTTTTGGTACAGCTTGTTTTCCTATCACAGAACTTGAATACCAGAAATGAACTAATCTTTTTTTTTTTTTAAGATTTATTTATTTATTTATCTGACAGAGAGAGACACAGCGAGAGAGGGAACACAAGCAAGGGGAATTGGAGAGGGAGAAGCAGGTTTCCCGCCGACCAGGGAGCCCGATGCGGGGCTCGATCCCAGGACCCTGGGATCATGACCTGAGCCGAAGGCAGACGCTTAACGACTGAGCCACCCAGGCGCCCCGAACTAATCTTTTTTTATATCTGATGTGATTTAAGAAATATCCTGTAGTGTAGAGTTCCTGGCATTGTCCATGAACCATATCAGATAACTATGGGAGACAGAGGTTTTCATGGGTATTTAGTAAAAATAAAATAAAATAAAATAAAATAAAATAAAATAAAAATAAAATACAACAAAGAAATAAACCACTAAAGGAGAATACATAACTTCAATGTATCTTAAATAAATAACAAGTATTCAAATATAAAATCTTAACCAAATACTTAAACCAAAAGAAATAATCGCATAAAAATGGAACCCATTTTCTACATGGTTTATAATAGTTGTTCCTGTGCTGGCCGGTCTTTCTCTCTGAACCCTTTCCCCTATCTAAACCTTAATACATTTAGTCACTTTACCAAATGCATACATGCTGGTAGTCAAATGGTAGTCAAGAAGATAAATATAGTCAATGAACTTAAGAAATAAGACATAAATAATGCATCAGTTCATTAACTCATGAGGGGCTTTGTCTATGAAGAGATAGGGAGAATTTTTTCAGGAGCCGTTGAAGGGATACAAGAGCCCCAGAGGGGAAAAAAAAATTAAAAAGCAGAGAATTATAGACTAACTGAACAAAATCTGATATGACCATTACAAGAGGAGCAAGGAGGAACATGAGCAATGAGGCTAGATGGTAACTGAGTCTAGATAAGCCAACGACTTGTAAGGATATATCTGATTATAAAGGAAAAATAAGATGAAGGACTTTGAATTGGTCGGAAATGTATTACTTATAATTGTAATATGATCAGCCTTCATTTTTCACTTTTAGTAAAAAGTAAAATATTATTCAGCTAACTTTATGAAATGTATTGATTTGCATTTGATTTGATTTATTCTCTGTTTCCATCTATCTGTTCATTATCTTTTCATCCAACAAACATTTCAACATGAATAAAGTCTGGTGAATTTGAAGTAGCCTACAAACTGAGTTAAAGAGGAACTTTGGTTTATGTCAAATAGATCACATCTAAGTCTCTAAAACTAATTATTAGAAATGCAAGTTCCAGGAAATGATATCCAAGGATTCATGATCAATAATAAACAAAAATTATTCAAATATTTTAAAACAATTTATGAAAGTGAAATTCACATAACATAAAATTAACCATTTCAAGCAAACAATTCACTGACATTTGGTACATTCACATTGATGTGCAACCACCACTTGTATCTAGATCCAAAACATTTCCATCACTCCAAAGCAAAACCCGTTAACTATTGAGTCACTACTCTGCGACCTCTGGTAACCACCAATATACATCCTATCTCCATGGATTTATCTATTCTGGATACTTCATATAAATAGAATCATGTGGTCTCTTGTGACTCTCTTTTTTACTTAGCATAATGTTTTGGAGGCTCATCCACATTGTAGCATGTATCAATATTTCATTCCTTTACATGTATAAATAACATTCATTTGTATGCATATATCATAACTTGCTTATCCATTCAACCATTGGTGGAATTTTGGGCTATTGTGAACAATGCTGCTATGAACATGCCTAGACATGTGCTTGTACTTGTTGAATTTTAATTTTTTGTAGTAAATACCTACAAGTAGAATTGCAGGGACATATGATAATTCTATACTCAACTATTTGAGGAACCACTATACCATTTCTATACCATTCTTGCATTCCCACCAGCGATGTATGAGGACCAATTTTTTCACATCTGCATCAACAGTAGTTGTTTCCCATTTAAAAAAAATTATTATAGCCATGCCAGTGTGTGTGAAGCTGTATGTAATTACAGTTTTGATTTGGATTTCCTTAATGACTTATGATGAGATAGTTTTACTTCTTCCTTTCCAATGTGGATGACTTTTATTTTTTTTAAGTGCCAAATTGTTCTAAAAACTAATGTATATATTCTTAATCATAATCTTTTACACTAGTCAACTGCGGGACTTCCTTTACCTTACAGTGGTTTCGAACAATGCCTGTCACTTTTCCACCCTGAGAGAGTTCCAAGTTAGGCAAAAAGTGATGAAGACTTTGCATCAGTCTTTCACATATCCTCCAGAAGAGCTAAAAAGGGCAGATAAGATATACTCTGCTTCCTTCAAGACCAAGGACCATGGTCCCACAATGAGAATGCAGGCTGTCACCTTCAAGAGTGCTGCTGAGCTGGGATAGGCTGGGGAAAGAGGAAGTTAAAATGCTACCATTTTTAAGTTGCATTTTTCTTCTTTCAGCATTTGCTTGGTTTTTGTAAAGTTTTGCCTTTTTTCAGAGTTAGGACAATGTTGTTTTTGACAGTTCCTGCTTGTTTTTTCCATGTTTCTGTAGAGAGGTGGGCATTTGGAGCTACAAACTCTACCAAACTCTACCATTTTGCTGATAGTACTCTCTCTCCAAATCTTTTTATTTGTACTCTTTCTATCTCTGTGTGTGTACATTTCTGTGTATGCATAACAGTCATTCCATATTTAATTAAAAATTTAATTTACTTTTCTAGACTTGGTTGAAATCTTTTATCAGTACAACTTCTAACATTTTCTTCTATACCATATCACCTTAGGAAGCTAGCTAAGGTGAGGACACTACACTTTGGAGGTTAATAATAAAAAATATTGGAACCTACTTTGTTCAAGTGAGTAAGTATCATAGAGTTTGTTCTTTCCATTGTGTGACTCTCAAAATTTGCCAATGTGTAAAAGACCTTCAAATATTTAAAATATTTAAAGTGGCCCAAACTGGAAAAATTCTTTTGTCAATAAACTGGAATGATGTCCAATTACACGTAGAGCTATATTTTATCTTAAGAAATATCTCCAAAATATGCTGTAACATATATAAAAGGTATAATGTTATTATTAACCACTGCATGAAGGTTAAGAAACATAAAACCTCACACCATAAAAGCTTGTAAAGATAAATTTCTGGAAGGAAAATTTCAGGTCTGAAATATATATAGAGAGAGTGTTATAATTATACAGATGGGAACTGTGAACATGTATGCATCATGAGTCCACTTTATGTGTACAAGATGCACTGAAGCAGAATATACAAAAGATATATTCTGATATTAAGTAATAAAATTATTTAACTTTTAATGCATGTTTAGTTCCATGGAAATAGAAGTTCATAAAACATACAGTTACAAATTCCTGAAATTTGGCTAAAATGGACAAAACTTAAATAAATTGCTAACCTTTATGTATCATTCTTTAGATTTATTATGTAAATGATAACATTTATTGTCTGTTGTTGGCTTTTTAGCATCCTCCATGGTGCTTTTTGTTCACAGAAGAACGTCACTAATTTTATGATGGTTTTGAGATTAATATTTTAAAATTCAATCCATTAAAGGTAGAAATCTCAAATTATAATTCTTTCTTAAGCTCCGAAAAACAAACTGAGAGTTTTAAAGGGGAGAGGGGTGGGGGGATGGGTTAGCTCCAACCTGGGTATTAAGGAGGGCATGTATTGCCTGGAGCACTGGGTGTTATACGAAAACAATGAATCATGGAACACTACATCAAAAACTAATGATGCACTGTATGGTGACTAACATAACATAATAAAATGAAATAAAATTTAAAAAAAGATTTTCTTTTTAGTTCACAAATCTGATTTTGCCAAGTTAAAACATAGAAAAGTATTAATAATCCCCATTGTGGGGGAGTGTTTACAATTTAACTATTTTTTTCTTAAACTTTGATTGGCACTTAAAAATTAATGTATTTGACTTACTTTTTAAGAACTCAGATATTTGCCTAACAAATTAAATCTTCCAAAGTACTGAAAAATTTGTGTAAATCTAATAAATTAAACATAAATGAAATGAATATGTTGTCTTAACATTTCCTATATATTTCAATAGTGCATACGATCATAATAAAAAAAACTTAAAATTTTAAATCAATTACTCAATAATGTATTTTAAATTTCATCACAGAATAACTTATTACTGTGATACAGTAAATCATAGCTTAAATAGAAAAAAAAAAAAAGACCTTGAATCTCCAAGGCAATAATTCACAATGGACTTGATACCAGAATCAAAATAAAATTTAATGAAATTTCTCAAAGAGATTGTCCTTTATCATTTTCCTATTCAATGAAAATATTACTGCCATGTATCTAACAAAAATGAATAGCAATCAGATTTCAACCTGCATTTCCTACTATAGTCAAGACACTCAGTTTGTCACCAGAAATAAATTCAAGATAGAACAAAACGTTTAATCTAAAAAATCCTTACAATTTATTTAGAAAGATAAATTCAAAAAATGCAAGAGTATAGATTTGGGTCCAATGTTCTGCTCAGAACTTACATTACTCTTGAAAATTTGGCTTACCTTTACTGTAAACAATAATGGTAAAAATTAATACCTATCAACATTCTTCCCCTTTTTCACCTAAAAACAAATGCAGAGTACAGATTTTATGTTCCTGAGAAATACATATAGATGGGGTATAGGTTGAAATTTTAAAATATTCAATTAAAATGCAATATGTACTTCAGATTTTATTCTATAGTATTTTTTTCCCAAAACATTTGATAAGTTTGAAGCATTTATTTAGCTAATCTGTCATTAACGATCATGGATTGTTGTAAATCACTCTTGGCAAAATATCACACAATTTAAGTTATTTTGGCATTTAAAATTTCTGGGAAGGTCCAAATCAATTTGATACAATTATTTTGTACTGACATTTCTAATAGTTGGTGGTTAAGCTTATGACATATTTGACTGAACTAAAACTGCCCGTGAATAGCGCTTTCAAATTGTGATAACTCATTAAAACTTGTGCCAGTTCAGCAGAAGAATAGGGTCTACTACAGGCTATAGAAGAGGTAAGAAACACTTTTTTTTAAAAGAAAATAGGTGATTTTTAATTAGAATAAATGTAAGAATAACACATCAACTATATTCTATCATTTTTTTTAAACCAGAAACGGCTGAGGTCCCCAAAATGAAGAGCCAGTTAATTCAGTTAATTAAGTCAAAGCTTTAACAGATATAGGAAATGTTAGCAAGAATGAAGAAAAAATAATGTGGAATGGCCTGTTTTATCAGTAAAAGAAGACTTTTGTAATAAAATGTCTACAAGTAACTGGTACTTTAATTGTTCTAAAGGTAGAGTACTCAGATCATGGGATCAAAAAAAAAGAACAACTATATTTAATTTAATGAGGTGTCAGTACTCACAGCATAAGATAAAAAAAATCCCTATATTTAATTTAATGAGGTGGTTACTTTCATTCTCATTATTCTTCATACAATTTAGGGTCTTCTGTCTATAGAAAAATAAAAATAAATGTTAAATATAAAACTATGAATGCCCATCTGGTTTAAAAAATTATAGATATATATTAGCTAAGATTCCATATGTTTATGCATTTATTTCTCAATAATTCAACAATTAAAATTCCAGTTTAATAACTATTCAAATACTATGTATCTTTTCTCTTATCTCATGTCCACTTTTGAGTTTTTAATAATTTTGTTTTGTTACAAAACGAATTAGCTTATATGTTAATTGCAAATTGTAAAAGTAAATGAGTGAAAGAAAATTTTTAAATTGTAGCTTTAAAACAAAATAAAATAATTTAGATAATTCTAATATCCAAACATGAACACTATTAATATTTTGATATATATAATCTTCATTTTTCAACTTTGTACTTACATACATTTCAAATATACATGCAAATATGTTTATATAGATAAATATGTAGAGTGTTTAGATACATACATAGAAAAATTCCTTTATAAACCATATTTTTTTTATGAAATCATTGAAGGTCCACTTTTCATTCAATGATAAATAGATGATACTCATCTTTGTCAATGCGATTTTGGGGATCATATAGACATGTGTTCTTGTCATGGTTCTGCTCCTTACCAGCTCCGTAACATAGGATAAGTTAGGATAAGTTCATGTGCCCGTGAAATAGGAATAATAATAATAATAGCATTTTCTCATAGAGATGTTGTAACAATCAAATGAGACCAGGCATAAAAGTACTTTAGACTATACCTATCCTCCCCATAACGTTTACCCTTCTCTTCCTCCTTGACCTATTTCCTTTCTTCTTCTTCAAGAAATCTAAACATTCCCAGTTGTTTATTCATCCTTAGTTCATCAAACTAATTCTAATTTAATATTGATTATTGCTGTTTGCCTGCTATGTATTTAAAAAACTTGGAAAGTCTTTAATGTATGTTATGGAAAAATTAATAACAGTAACAATCTCTTTTTTTAAGATCTAGTAGAAATTCCCCAGACATTGTCTTAACCTAATGTTAAAATTCTATTTGAGATAGATTTTTTTTCATTTTAGTTATTGTTGATTATATTAGGTTTTCCACTTTTAAGTTTACTTGGATAATCATAGAAAAATGTTCCATTTCAATTATTTTTTCAAAACTTAGCATAGACATTCTCTTGATCCTTCCTCATAAATTCAATCTCTTGCATATATAAAACAAGAATCTTATTAGTTATGGATATCCTGTATTTGTGGAAGAACACTGCAATAAAAGAGCATGAATCCATTTTTGATATTGGACCGCTTGGATAGCTTTTAAGACTCATTTCCCCCACTTTTTTGCCCCAAATTTGAGCTGATGATTAGAAAGTTCTAAAAATTTCTCCTTTGGTGTCTCCAGGAGACTCAAACCATGCTGCTCATGAGAACCCTAAATCTGGCCCTCCATCTAACCACCATAAAAACCTCAAATCAAGTTTCACTTAGTGCTGTTTCTCAGGATATTTTCAGATTAGCTTGAGACACATGCCCTGTTCTCTCACAAAACCTTATTATGTTAGTAGTAAACTTTTTCATACCATTTTGTGTATTTGTGTGTGTGTGTGTGTCTGCATGTGCATGTGGGGGATCATCAGTCTTAGCATTCAAACCAACTGGGGGTGGGGTCCATCTTATTGCATCTGGATAGCCAAAATAAATGTAAATGTGACAGTACTCTTATGAATAACATTTTCTTTATCATAAATAGCTTAAAATAATTAATGAATTTATTAAAATTTCTTTCAAAATTAATTTCACTCCAGAGTTTAGACACCCATAATAATTTTACTGGTTATTTTATGAGATAAAGAGGATAACATGTTCACATATATGCTGTTATACAACTAAATAAAATCCTTATCACTCAATTTTGTTCTCATTCAATTTTTTTTCTATAATAGTAGATGCTGAGTCTGCATAATTTCAAGATTGTTTTTCTTTTCTAGACTCAAAATTTATCCATCTTCCTTGTGTAAATCAATTTCACTAGGTCTCATCCTTCTAGACCTTTATCTCTATAGTCAGCCTAAAGATAAAGGAACATCTGAATATGATGCTAAACAAAAACGTGTTCTAACTAAAATGAAGATCTCTTTATATATAAGATCATGTGTCTAAAAGAAACAATATTATACTAATATTAAATAATAATATTGTAATACTTCTGCTATTTGCATACACAAAATCATTTTCAAGTCTATTTTTTTTTTTTATTTCTCATGAGTAGTTAATAGAAAACAAGCTACTTGGGACACACAACTCTTTTTTGATGGATATTTGAAGTGTCTGTTACAATACTGCTTTTTTTTTTTCAACTCAGATTTTTTTCCATACTGGGAATAAGGAACTTATGTTGTCCATGGCACTCTCCCTACCTCAGCTGGCTATTATGGAAAGTTGGGGTTTGAGCATTTCTTTGGCACAAACACAAGAGCATTCAATATCCAGAAGGGCCTGAGAGAAAAAGTATTGTAAATTTAGGGGACCCTCACACACTTGTTCCAGTCTCAGAATCAAGAACTTCCTTGATATCCCTGATTATCCCATAGGGATAGAATATTTAAAGGATTTGCTATTCACTTTAACCTTTCCCTCCAGAACCTCTGTCTCTTTTAGACAAAGAAACCGTGTATTTATGGACCTTATTTTTCATATGGCCATAATGTCTTATCACTTGTGCCTTTTTTCATCTCATACAAGTGCCAGACCTAAAGACATAAAAAGAATGTACATTTAAGTTGCCCAGATCTACCATGTGAAAATCACTAACTAATAAGGAAAGATACACAGAGGAATACAGAATCAAAAATTGAGAGAGCAAAAAATCAAATACCATGCCATCATTTGAAACTCTGCATTCAGCTATGTTCAAACCTGTCTACCACTAAATGTATCAATCAGATATTGCTGAAAAATTGCCTCAGCTTGTGATTAAATTGTTTTCTCAGTAGAATTAAAGTTTTAAATTTACCTTTTATGTTTTGAGGACAGTTTCTTTCCCATACAGCAGAAATTCTATTTTTTATATGTCAGTCATATATCTTTAGAGAACATGTGTTGAATTAATTATATTTTGTGCCTTAAAATATGATAGGTGAGGTTTTTTTAATTATAATAAAAACATTTGGATGGAGTTTTGTTAATTTATAGATAATACATTAATCTTTGCTTATTTTCCTCACTATTTCACTAATAAATAATGTGATGACTAATTACATCGTCATTCATTAAAAATTTATTAGTAGAACATTTTTTTTTTACCAAAGTGTTAAGTGATGGGAATACAAACATGATTAAACAACTAAATGTAACATATCATTTTACTTTTATGTTTAAGAAGTCCACATGTAATAGTCATCTCCTAAAACTTTCAGGTAAAAGTTGAAGTGGCTTCTCTACTTATAATTTCACCTGTATGAAATTGAGAATCAAATGACTTCTTACAGAAAAAGTTCTAGTTTATTTATTTATTTATTTATTAAGATTTTATTTATTTATTTGAGAGAGTGAGTGAGAGAGAGAGTACAAGCAGGGGGTGGGTGAAAAGCAGAGGAAGAGGGAGGGAGAAGCAGGCTCCCTTAACAGGGAACCTGATGTGGGACTCGATCCCAGGACTCTGGGATCATGATCTGAGCCGAAGGCAAATGCTTAACTGAGTGAGCCACCCAGGCACCCCTTGGGTTTATATATAGTGTTACTATCATTTCTATCTTTTAATAATTTCTACAGCTGTAATACATCAACTTACTCTTGTCAAGTAGAAGCCACTGCTTTATGCATCAGTCAGAGAAATAAAACCAAATAAAATAAAATAAAACACCCCAAGGATCATAAGATGCAAGTATAAGGAATTAGGTGCTTAACGAATTTCATCACAACATATAAAAGTCCAGGATGAGAAGGCTTTATTGGTAACTTCTAGCACACATTTAAAGAAGAATTAACACCAATTCTTTTCAAACTCTTCAAAGAAATAGAAGATGAGAAAACATTTCCAAACTCATCCCTTGAGTTCACCATTACCTTGAAAATAAAGCCAGATAAAGACATTACAACAAAATAAAATCACAGAGCAATCTGCCTTATTACTTGTATAGATGTAGAAATTCTATATAAAATACTAGCAAAACCAATCCTACAGCACATGGAAAGGATTATACACAATTAACAAGTGAGATTTATCCAAGCAGTGCAATGGTGGTTCAACATAAACAAATCAATGTAATCTTACTAATAGAAGGGAAAAAAATACATGATCATCTCAGTTGATGTGAAAAAGGTGTGTGAAAAATCCAAATACATTTTCATGATAAAAACAGGGAAGTAGGAAAATAAAGGAAATTCACTGACACAACAAAGGACATTTATAAAAAACCCACAACCAAAATCATACTCCAGTGGAAGACTAAAAATTTCCCTACTAAAATAAAAAAAAGAAAAAGAAAAGAAAAGAATGTCCATTTTCATGACTTGATTTCAACATTGTACTGGAAGTTCTAGCCAGAACAATTAGGCTAGAAAAAAGTAATAACAGTTACCCAAATTGGAAAAGAAATAAAACTATCTGTACATACAAATGACATTTTACTATATATAGATTCTCACAAAAAATGGACAAGAATGCTTCTAAAACTATTAACAAATTTAACAAAGTTGCAGAGTACAAGATCAACACTCAAAGAAAAGTTGTGTTCCTTTTTTTTTTTTTTTAAAGATTTTATTTATTTATTTGACAGAGAGAAACACAGCGACAGAGGGAACACAAGCAGGGGGAGTGGGAGAGGGAGAAGCAGGCTTCCCGCTGAGCAGGGAGCCGATGCAGGGCTCGATCCCGGGACCCTGAGATCATGACCTGAGCCGAAGGCAGACATTTAACGACTGAGCCACCCAGGTGCCCCGAAAAGTTGTGTTTCTATATACTAACAATGAACACATAAAAAAGAAATTAAAAATTTTTATTTACAATAGCATCCAAAAGAATAAAATACTTAGGATTAATTTGACCAAGGAGGTGAAAGACTTGTACACTGAAAACTACAAAACAGTGATTAAAGAAATCTAAATAAATTGAAAGACATCCTGTGTTCATACACAGGAAGACTTACCATTATTATGATGTCAATACCACCCAAAATAATCTACACATTCAATGCAATCCCTATCACATTCCAAAACTTTTATTTGTAGAAATGAAAAAGCCAATCCTCAAATTCATGTAGAACTGCAAGATACCTTAAAAAACCAAATCAATTTTGAAAAAAAGTTGGAAGATTTACATTTCCTGATTTCAAAACACCCTCCAAATCTTAACAAAAGAACATGGTATTGACATAAGGCTAGATCAATGGAATGCAATTGAGAGTTCAGAAATAAACATGTGCATCTATGGCCAGCTGATCTAATAAGAATGCCAAGCTCAAACAATGGGGAAAGAATAATCTCTTCGACAAATGGTATTAGGAGAACTGAATTTCCATGCAAAAGAATGCAGTTGATATCCACCTAACACCATACACAAAGATTAACTCAAAATAGATCAATGGTATAAATGTAAGAGCTAAAGCTAATGTAGGAGTAAATCTTGATGACTCAGCTTTGGCAATGAATTTTTAGATATGATACTAAAACCAACTGAAAGAAAAGAAAAAAATAGATAAATTGGACTTCATCAATATACAAACTTTTGGATATCAAAGGACATTATTAAGAAAGTGAAAAGACAACTTACACAGAATGGGAGAAAATATTTGCAAATCATATATTTAATAATGGTTTACAATCTAGAATATATTAATACTACCAATAAATACTATTAACTTACTAAAAAGTAACTCCTACAATTCAAAAAGAAGAAGAAAAACCCTATTTAAAAATAAGCAAATGACTTAAACAGATACTCCTACAAAAATCATAAACAAATGGCCAGTAATCACTTGAAAAGATATTTAACATCATTATGAGTTATTACATACCTATTAGGATAACTATTAAATAAAATTAAAACAAAACAAAACAAAACTAGTGTTGGTGAGGTTCTGGACAAATTGTAACCCTTGTACCTTTAATGAAAATAGTACAGGCCCTGTGGAAAACAGTTTGATGCTTCCTCTGAAAGCTAAACATTAAATTACCATATGACCCAGCTATTCCATTGCTGGGCATACACCCAACATAACTGAAATCAGAAACTCAAATAAATACTTGTATATCAGTGTTCATTGCAGCATTATTTACAATAGTCAAAAGGTAAAAATAATACAAAATTCATTAACAGATGAATGAATAAACAAACACAGTGTGGTATATGCATGCAAGAAATATTATTTATCCATAAAAAGTGTTTTCAGGGCTGAACCCTGAAAACATCATGCTAAGATAAATAAGCCAGAAAACAAAAAGATAAATATGTGATTCCACTTACATGAAATATCTAGAAAGGTAAATTCCTAGAGGCAGAAAATGGGTTAGCAGTTACCAGGGGCAGAGAGAAAGAGGAGTTACTGTTTAGTGGTCACGGAGTTTTTCTTCTTTCTTTTTCTTGGGGGGTCAAGATCTTTTATTTCCTGATTGATTGCTTGATTTGAGATTTTATTTATTTATTTGACAGAGAGAAAGAGCGCATGAGCGGGGGTGGGGAGGAGCAAGGGGAGACGGAGAAATAAGTTCCCCACTGAGCAGGGAGCTGGATGTGGGACTTGATCCCAGGACTCTGGAATCATGACCTGAGCCGAAGGCACACAATTAACCAACAGAGCCACCCAGGTGCCCCTATTTCCTGATTTTAAAAACTGTCACCATCATGGACCTCCTAGATTCTTCTGTACATTTGCCCCAGTGGTTCTTGGCAATAGCTCCACACAGCTCCTCTCCTGCTCCTGCCTCTGGCCCTTCTGGTTGCTTACCCAACAGCCTGAGTTTGACAGATCAATTTGCTTTGTCCCTCCAACCTGTGGGAGTAAGAACTGGACTTTTCTGGCTGGTGGAGTGTTCCTCATCAGCCAGTGTTCAAGCCCAGCCTATTACTTATTAATTCTGCTTGCTCTTGGCTTTTGTGGCTTTGGCATCCAGCATGTTCTGGACATGAGTGAGCTGCTTTAGAGAATCAAGCATGAGGATTCCAGCCTCAGGGCATTCATGAAGACAAAGTAAAACCAGAAGTAGAGTGGGTGGTCCAGCTCCCCATGCTGGAAACTGTCCTGGTGCTCTGTCAGGAAAGAGAGCACCAGGAGATCCACAGAGACCACAGGCTGTAAGACAAGGCAGAGGGGCTGCTGGTGGAGAAAGGTGATCACCACCCATAGGCTAAGTGGTCTCCATAGGCAAGCTGTGATGGTCTCCATGCATATTGTGAAGTTGTCACTCAGGTTGTATCAGCTGCCTCCTGTGGCACAGGCTTTCCAAAGTTGGGACAAGAAAGCTTGGTCTTAGGGCTCCTGGGTGGCTTAGTCAGTTAAGAGTCTGCCTTTGGCTCAGGTCATGATCCCGAGATCCTGGGATCAAGCCCCGCTTTAGGTTGCCTGTTTAGCGGGGAGCCAGCTTCTCCCTCTGCTGTTCCCTCTGCTTGTGCTGTCTTGCTGTCTCTGTCAAATAAAGAAATAAAATTAAATAATAAAAAAAGAAAGCTTAGTGTCCAAGAAAGTCTTTGTGGTAGAGGCTGAACCAGCCCTCAATCACCATGTGAACGAACCCACATACTGCAAACCAGCACAGGGCAATTGCTACCAAGTCCCCAGGGGAACAACAACAGTATAACTTGATAACAGCCATGTGGTTGCAACCAAGACCCCAGAGACAGGGAAGAGGCCAACTAGGAGATGCAGAGTGGGGTATAAAATTGTCCAGCCTCGGATGCCGAGGCCAGTATGGGTACAAGGGGCTGGTGTCAGTGGTCATGTATTTGTAGGCTGATGGCTGCAAGAATGAGGAAAATTGGGTCATGGAATTTCTGTTTGGGGTGATAAAAAAGTTATGAAGATAGTGGTAATGACTGCATCTGAAATAGATAGTGAATATAATTAATGCCACTTAGTTGTATGCTAAAAATGACTAATATTATTAGATAGATGATGATAAACATGTTAGATGGATAGATAGATAGATGGAGAGATAGATAGATAGATAGATAGATAGCTGTACTATAAGTAAAATTAATCAACAAAGTTGGAAGTTTGGAAGAAAAATGTTCATGGAAAACCACTATTGCTTTCAGGAAATTAGAAGGTTACAGTAGACCCTGAAAACTGCCTTTGATAATCACTGGTACCTGAAGCACAGACCTGAGTGACACACCTAAGAAATCCTGAAATTTAATGTAAACCTTACACCTTGTATTATGCAAAAAAAAAAAAAAAAAAAAAAAAAAATCCATGTACTGACAATGGGAAAAAAAAAAAAAAAGCCTTCACACCATCTTCTTCATTCCAATATTGCACAGAATTCTATGGGAAAGAGAGTCTAGAAATTAAGTTATCAAAATGTTCTCCTATTTTGTAGATGGAATTGCAAGGGGCTGCAGTTGATTTCAAGATGATAACAAAACAATGAGATAGTCCATAAGCTTGTCAATTCAACATCCAAATGTATTTTTCCATTTAAATTTAATCTGGAAATAAAAATTATAACAACTATATTACTTGTCTTCCTAACATGATAGTTATTCTTTAATGATGGTGCTCATCACTTCTCTGAAAAGGAGGACCAAAAACTCATTTGTCATTTGCCATTTGCTTCCTCTTCTAGATCAACCACAACCTACCTTTGGATAACCTATAACCTAAAGATTAAATTAGAAAGTTAACTATTTTTTTTTGAGAGAGAGACAGCAGAGTGCCCCTAGTTAATATATTTAAACATCTACATAACAAAACAAAATGATATAATTATAGGCATTATGGTGTACCTGGGTGGCTCAGTCAGCTGAGCGTCCCAACTCTTGATTTTGGCTCAGGTTGTGATCTCAGATTCCTGGGATAGAGCCCCTCATCTGACCCCCATTCAGCAGAGTCTGCTTGAAGATTCTCCCTCTCCTACTGCTCCTCCCCACTGCTCATGTGCTTTCTCTTGCTCTAAAATAAATAAATAAATAAATAATCTTTAAAAAGAGATTCTCTCTCTCCCTCTCCCTCTGCTTCTCCCTCCCACTCACACACACCCTCTCTGTAAAAAATAAAAATAATTATAAGCACTATGATTCCCATTTCATAGGTAGTTGTAAGGCAGTGTTTATTACCTCCTTCTTTCACTACTGACCTTAGCTTTACTTTGCTCTGAGCTAACGTGTCAGCAAGTACCTCAGCTAAACATCGTCACTTACCTGTTGGGGTGATTCAAACAGTCATTTCTGGAGTTTTATAGTTCTTATTAATCTGCCCCAAATTGAATTTTATTTGTTTTCTTTCAGCATTTACCCCTGGAGATATTATGAATAACCCTTCCCCAACCAGAGAGTTCAATGGCTTCTTAATATATGCCTCCCTACCATTTACCATCGACCCAATTTACTATTGATAATAGGGTTACCCTGGAGAGTTACTTTGAAGTATTAATGAAAGAAGATCCCAGTATACCCAGGGGAAGTCTCCACTACTAATCAATAGCAACGTGGTTGCCTGCTCTGGAGAAGGCATTCTTCTTTTTGGAATTAAGACCCCTACACAATCAAGGTGCAAGCTTTAGTAACAGGAGGTAATACACACACACACACACACACACACACACGATTTCTTAGAAATACTAGAGAAAGGAACCACTTCCTTTTTCATCCCTTGTTTCCTTGATCCATGTGTGCTGGCTAATGGAGAAATAACACTATAGATCAATTGTATCAGAATATATTCCACATCTTGTGGAATAGAACATCAACTTTCTCTAGCCAGTGCCACAGCTGATTCTTCATTAGAACATTTTACCAGTCTTATCTGGCCAGTTAGTTCTTGGTGATCATATACACGGATAGGGCAATGACTATCATAAGTTTTTTTTTTTTTCACTTTCTCACTTGTTTTGTTGAAAATGTTTACATGGTCAGAAATAATACTATTTGGCATATAAAGATGGTGAATGTGGTATTTAATAATTTCATATATAGTTATGCAGGCCAAAGAATTACTGGCAGAAAAGGCAATCGATACATAGATTAATTATCCTTTCCAGTGAGGACAAAAAGCCTCAACTCTGTATCTCTAATATAATCAACCTGCTACTAGATGGCTGGCCCATCCCCGCAGAAATGGTCATCAACACTGGTAATTTTGGTGAGGTGAAGCCCATATGCTCAAGCTCATGCATAAACTTCATCTTTCTTGAGGCCATTGAGCAATCAGTGGGATGGCTGGAGAAGAATTATTAATAGAAAGGGTTATTTTGTACATATGATTATTGAAAATCTCTCCTGCTACTTGGTAAGCATTCTCATAAAACACGAATAAGCACATACTCACTGGCTCATTCATGAGACTCTATTCACATGATTCTTCTTCATACCACCATTAGTAATCTTACCATTTGTTTCTTCCAAGAGGTTCATCATGAAGTCAAACCACTAGCAACTGATTATGAATGAATTCTTCTAGCTATGTCTCTCTCTAGGCAAGTTTGACAGGAAGACTCCCCGCTAAAAATCTATTTATTAGAGTCTTTCACTTTCTCACAGTTCTTCAGGACCACCCATGAAGTGGGACACAATGTTGTCACATTTAATTTTTATATGGTGTCAAGTATTGAATATAAGCAATTATAAATCAAACCACATTCTTCTTCTTGTCAGTTCTTTACAGGAAAAGTGTGTGTCTGTGTGTGCGTGTGTGCACGCACATGTACATGGGCTGGTACACGAACAAATGTGGGTTTTTTTCCTCTGAGTTTTAGATTTGAGAACTTTGTTCTAGAGTAAGACAAATTAGGTAGGTTTCCAAAGCATGAGAACAGTGCCCAAAGCTCTACATAGGATTACAAACATGTGGGCAGACAAACAGATACACATTCCACTTCCTAAGAATTAGGGGAACTGTTACATCAGGCTGAAGTTGAAAACATACATCTTACTCCCTTTCTTTACCTTATTTTAAAAAAAGCAAAAGAGAAGCAATTGCTTTCTTCTATTTAATCCTGTTTGTTTGTTAGAGTAAAAGCTGCAGAATTAAAGGAGTCCAATTTAGTAGCTTCCATATTACCTCACAGTTTAGATTGTATAATGTAAAATTCTTACTGAAAATAATATTGTGACAAATGATTTCTTTTCAAGCGAAGATTTTGTTAATTCATTTTGAAACTTTGCTATATGTAGATAATATTTCCAGAGAAAAAGAAGGCATTCCTGTATTTTAACTTAAAAAAAGACCTCTTCTTTTGAAAGCGTAGGAAAAGAAAGGGTATTTCAAAGTTGAATAAATATTGTCTTAACTTCAAACTTCTTCAATATTGTTAAAGTATGACTGATCTTTACCCTCTTTAACATGGTTATGTGAAAACAACCCTGACTCCATGAGTAAACATGGCTGTGAGCCAAACTAAATATTTCTGCCTTTTCAGATATCTTTAAAATCTTAAACAATGTTAGAGATTTTACTGTGGAAATGCAAAAATCTATTTTATTTTGTTGCTGTTGTTTCCTGAGAAAATAAAGATGATTTCTACTGGAAAAATTGAGAGGTAGGAAAAGATAATGGGCGAGGGCTCAGGAACAAGCCTGACTGGGCTAGTCATGTTGAATCCCCCATCTTCTAGTAGGGTGACATTTGACGAGTTTTGCATTATCTGCAAAACAAGGATAATATATGTACTCTAAAAAGTTGTTTTGAGCATTAAATGATTTGAGTATAAAGCTATTTAATATATATTAAGAAATTGAATTTGCCTGTTACATATCAAAATTCAATAAATGTTAGCTGATAATATTATTATGAGGGCTTTTGTCAGATTGAATGTAATTAAATATAATAAATTAAATATAAAAAATTACTCCTAGTAAAGAATCAAAATCAATGTACTAAGCATGGCATTTTTTTTGTCCACTATAATGTCATCAAAATAGATTCTATTCCATTTAAACTAAGGTCAAAAGAAACACATACTTCTTTTTTAGAGGTACATTTATATGCAAAATCTGTGCCTTTAGTGATTTTTGTGCAGCAGATCAAAACAAGTATGGTTTAAACTAGATAAATGACATTTTATGAAATCACAAAATGTGCCTTTAAACAGCATAATGGCTTTAATGCATTTTAATTAGCTATGTGGCAAATCAACAGATGTACATGATCAAGCTTGCATAATTTATCTACTAACAATAGTGTTGGTCTTTTTTAAGAGCTTGTAACACTGCGTGCATTAACGCTCTTAATACATCATTGATTTCTGGCCTAACAATTTGCAATAGAGTTTTAAAAACAGTACTATTTTGAAAATGTCAATAAAATGTATGTTTTCCTTAATCTATGCAGATGCATAGTCTGGTACAAGTAATTTCTCAGAACTGATGCTAGGGTCTGTCAAAGGATATGTCACAACTTGGAGTTTTCATAGATAACGAGTTATAATCTATACCAGAATCTAAATGTCCCAATTTATTTTATCTTTTCCCAAGGAATCATTTTTATTCATGAAGTTGTGTAGCATATTGGTTTAAGGGTCATACTCCGGAGGCAGATTGCCCACAATTAAATACTGCTTCTAGCACTTCCTGGCTGTGTGACCTTGGATAACTTATTTAACTTTATCAAGGCTCTGTTTCTTTCATATGTAATGTTTGGTAAATAAAAATAATTTCCTTGTTGGATTGTTGTAAGAAAGAAATATCGTATAGGCACGTGTGAGTTCTTCAGTTAAGAATTTATTTGGTTTTAAATTTGTTTATTTAATGAACTTTAATTTTTTTTGTCAAATATAAGAAAAAGGAATATTTTTTTAAACAGTATATTTTATTATTTTATCATTGCATCTTGGAGACATCTATTGTGGCATTGTTTCATTCAGGAGGTAGAGTAATGTTGATTAGTAATCCTTCTGGGGGTTTCCCTGGTATAATCTGAAACTCACCCCTGTACTCAGAGGGAAGGTGAGACCAAAGAAAACCATAGGCCACTCCAAGTTGGTAGGTGACAGTTTTAATAAGCAAAAGGAATATATGTACAAGGCTTGTCTTGGGTGGTAGCAAGACAAAAGGATCCCCACACCCGTCCACTGACTCTTAAAAGTTTATCAAGAGGCCTTAAAGGGGTTTAGTCACGAACAGCATGCAGGTGTTCTCTACACTACACAACTATTTCCAGGCTATGTCTTGGAGTAGCCTCTAGGTGTGGGGAAGGTAGACAGAACCCATGTTCCAAGGAGGAGGGGGTAAGGAGCCTCTGAGTGCCTGGGTTCAAGTCACGGGTCAATCAGCAGTCATGGCCTTTTGACGATGTTCTCCCAACACTCCATCCTTCAGGACCGGCTCTTATAAAATCATGTGACTTTTTATTCTGTAGTGGTTCCTGAGCAGTCAGCAAGCGGTTTCATTAGCAGGGTGGTAGCTCTTTTGGGGGCTGTCTGGCTGCATTGGAGGCAGATGCCACAGCAGCAATGTAGGCACAGGCAAGAGAAAACACAGATTAAGACAATAGTTGCCCAAATCACCGACAACTTTTTCCACCAAGAGCCCTAGAATCCCAACCCTTGATTTATTAAATCCCTTAGGCTGGGGGTTGGATCACTCAGGGCATTCATTTGTGTCCATACGATTTAATAAAGATGATTCACTAGCAGACTCATCAGGTATGAACACATAATATTCTGTTTGGATAAAGGCACAAGTGTCTCCTTGTGAGGCGGTAAAAAAGTTGAAGGCCATTTTATTTTGGAGGACAGATTTTTCATCAGAAACATTTCAGTGTTCAGTAAGGATAGACTTTGTTCCCTATCATTTAAGGAATGTGGTGAATTAATAAGGGCTTTCATGTGTGTTACAATGTCCTCCAAGCTAATGGAGGGAACAAAGATAGCAGCCAAATGATAATTCAAAATAGAATGTTCCCCCCCAGCCCCAGCCTTAAAGAGAGGGAAGTTGGTAGCTTTAGTAATTTGACCTAGTTGTATATACCATATGTGTTGGCTGTGGAGACAGCACTGTCAGGCGTGAGGAGATGGCCTGGGGTGAGATATGCCACCCCAGGACCCCCATCTGTTCCCCTCCTTCAATTGCACGTGTTTCATACCATATATAGCGAGTTTCAATAGATCCAGCCTGCAGGAAGACAATGGGATCCCAGCAGAGACTGAGGAGTTCCCCCTCACCCAGGGCTGCAAATTAATTCACCCATCCCAGTAGGAGGTCGCATTGCAAATTCCAGTAGATAATTCTTTTTCCAGGTGTGATGGGGCTTGGTGTTCTCAGCCGCATAGTGTGCCGATTTACCAGGAGAGTTGGGGCAATAGTTGTTTACTACGATTTCCACACCTTTGCAGTATTGGGTGTCTAGGCAAGGGCCCCCAGTCTGCCATATGGGGCAACAGGCCCTACTAGTTGAACATTCAAATATAATAAAGCCTGGAATAGTATTTTAGTTCACCCACCCAAGGTGGTTTTACCTATTACAATTTAATTGGCTGCTTTAATATTTCATTTTGTCATTTTACCAACCCTGCTCCTTGTGGGTTATGGTGGAGATGGAACCTCCATTCATTGCCCAGTCTTGCATATCATGACCTTTGAAATGTGATCTTTGATTACTATCTAACAAGGGTATCTCAGTTCCTTTAATCCCCTAATGGAGGCAGCCCGGATTTCATGGTGGCAGACTAAAGCTTGGATTAGGCCAGGTACGGGGTTCACATAAGCCACGGCATTGAATACCCTCACTAGGATGGAGGGAGCCAATAAAATCAACTTGCCAATTCCCCACCAGCTGGGACCTCTGGTAGATAAGCTCCAGATTCTTTTGGCAGTTTCTTTGGGAATTGTTTAGAACATATAGGAAATGCTGTTATTGCATTAACCAAGTCAATATACATCAAAGGCAATCCAGCATCCTTGGCAATGTGTCATCGTATTCAGACACTGTGGTGTCCATTCTGTTCATGAACCCAATTTGCCATGTCTACGGAAGGGTCAGTAGTAGATGGGGCTTATACCTGAGCCTAGGCATCAGCTTCTTGATTGCCAGTGCCTTATTAACTAGAACACAAAAAACAGTGAAGATTGCCTCAGGTTCTTTCAAATGGACCCAAATGTCTCTTTATATACTTCCTGGCCCCACAGGGGATAATTTTGATCATCTACCCCCTTGGCTTCCCACTTCCCACTTTAGAATAGCCCAACTATCAGTGCAAGGGGTTAATGGCCCATGCTCAAGTGTAATCACCAGCCAGACCAGTTTGAGCTCAGACCACTGGCTGCTGTGGCTGCTGTACCTGGTGCCGTGTGAGAGGCTCTGTTCAGCGAGGAGCTATTACTCTACAGGGTTATATCAGGGTTTTGCCCACTTCCAGAGCTAGGACCAAAATCCCAGGGGCATTTTCCCCTTTGGTTGTTTCTGCCACACTGCCCAACTCATACCTTCTGGAGTCAGAGCACATCTAAGTCAAATGGTGGCTTAGGAGATATCCACAGCTTTAATCTATTTCATTAGTATTTTTGCCTTCTCAAAGGTGGCCATTGCTCTGATACTTAGTCTCATATGTGCCTATAGAGAACAAAATGGAGTCTTCCATGGCAAGCAGGGGCCTGTGTCAGGCAATGACGCAAACAGTTAAGGTACTGCAGCTAGGAGATATCGGAGATATCGCTGAGACCGGCATCAGCTGACACCCAGAACTGATAACGAGTAGAACCAGAGGAGGTTTGCAGAGGCCCAACATTGATTAAATCCCTTTCAGAAAGGGAGGATTTTGGCAGCAAACTGTCAGACTCCTCAGACATGACCCCTCTATGTCTGACCACTTAAAAAAAGGCAACTGCCGCCCAAGGCTCTGCCCGATTGATCTCCGAACAGAACCGAGAGCCTTCACTGCTGGAACATCAGAAACAGTTAAGTGCAGAGAGCTGACCCGGACCAGACCGAGGCTTTATCTCAACTGTGCGCCCACAGACTGACTTCGTGGTTGGTTCATTAACTTCCTGTACCCTCTGTTATCTTGTTTGTTGTGTGGCTTGTCTTCTGCCCCGCTCTGTGTGCTGTGTAAGAAGCCAAGTTTAATCCCATGATGAATTCTCATTGAGTTTGGAATCCCGAACCTGCTTTAGAATTGTGATTTAACTTTGCTTTATGATTGAATAAATCTGACATTGTGGAAAGACACAACTCGTGTGTATGTCTTCACAGCGTGCTCATGACAGTGTCCTTTCTTTACCAGGTGGTAAAAGGGATGGGGACACTGTGCCAGGTGGGTATTAAAAGTCTTCCAAAAGTCCAAAATTCCTACAAAGGCTTGTACCTCTTTCACATCTTAGAGGATGAGCTTGCACATTATCAATCACAGCTTTTGGGACAACATGTGTCTTATCCAACCAGACACTCAAAATCTTATGGCAGTCCTTGGGCCTTGAATTTTGGGGGGTTTAATGATCATTTTTCCCTTGCAGATGTCCCAGCAAAGCCTGCAGGGTGTCCTGCAGCAAAGGCAAATCTTTACATGTTAACATTATATCATCAATGTAATAGGCCCATTTTGTTGATGCAGGGAAGGAGAACAGTGGTAGGTCCCAGGCTACCATCTCATGACATCCTAAAGGTGACTTCGCCTGTGTGGGGATAGGAGTTACAAGGAATTCTCTGTATTCTCTGCTCAGTTTTGCTGTGAACCTAATAGTGCTTTAAAAAAATAGTCTATTAAAAAAAAAAAAAAGAAAACAACTGAGTTCTCCATTTACATTCTTGTCTTCAGATACTACTAAGTCTCTGTGTTCATCTTGGGAAATACTTAATCTTGTATGATAGGAAACTAAAATAGCCTGGAATAACTTCTAAATGACTAGGTATTAAGTTACACTCTAAGAGCAATAGGTGAGCATAAAGTTGTGGGATGCTATTGTGTTTCCTAGTACATTATACTTCTTACATAAAATGAGTTGCATCAGAGACACGGCACTGAACTAATTCACCTTCTAAGGTCCTGAAGGACATATATTTATGCACATAGTGGGCAATGCTGAGGAAATTTCAAAAAGTCCTGGGTTAAGATCGAACAGAATTAGGAAAAAAAAAAAAGAAAAAGAAAAGCAGATTTTAATTCCTTTGGAATTTTTAACTTACAAGATCCAAATACTTTGATTTTTTTCTTTAAATTCCTTCAATCTTTGGGTTTTGACTTGCAAGGGGATTTTAATTTCTCCCTGGAAATCTGATAATGAAGTGTATAAAGCAAATGTGTGGCTTCTCTATGCTACTTGAATATTATTTTTGACATAGCTGCAACAATTGATTATTGGAGTATATTTGTGATTATGTTCTTTTCATTGTAGATAAAACATGTGATTAGGAAATGCAGATAGATACCTTTTGTGATTATGTTCTTTTCATTGTAGATAAAACATGTGATTAAGAAATGCAGATATATACCTTTGGGGAAGTGAAATACAATACTCAAGTTTGAGTTCAACACGTCCTTACAGTAGATATCCCTCTTTTGCTGTTTGATCCATGAAGACGAAAAATCCACTGCTCAAAGAAGTTCTATGAATATTCACAAAGGGAAAGCAGTTTGTAAAATGTGAACATACTCATGATGACTGGAGATTGATAGACCGTTGTTTCCCTACCTAAGGGTAATTGCCATATTTCTGGTCAAACAAAACAGTTTAAGGTGTAACCCAAAGAGTTGAAAGGACAGAGACTTAGAAATGCTAAAAAAGAAAAATTCTTAAGGCAATTCCTTACAGGTAATTGACCTTAAGAAATTACAGGAGCTTGTTAAACTATCTCTAAAAGACTCTTGATTCTGCATCTGTTGCTGGATCTTCAAATCCATAGTGCAGGCCATCAGGAAGTAAAGATGAATATAGAGTAGAGTAGATCAAAGACAGGATGTATGCACATGAATGAACTGGAACCCCACAAAAAAGAAGTAAAATTGGTGTCAATTTTTATTGTTTCTGACCTTGATGACTACAGTATCCTATAGCAGCCAGAACTCATCACAGAACTAAACACTCACTCTTTTTTTTTTTTTTTTAATTTAAGTTCTAGCCAGTTAACATATAGTGTAGTATTGGTTTCAGGAGTAGAATTTATTGATTCATCACTTGTACATAACACCCAGTGCACATCACTCACTCTTGATTCAGTAGTGGGAAAAGCTGAAGGAAGATCTCTGGGAAGGCAGAGCAGGTTCAGGCTTAGTCACTGCTTTAAGCCAAGGACATGAGTCAGTAGGTTAACAAAAACGTGTGTGAGTTACAAAATGACTTTTGCTTCCCTCCACAGTCAAACTCTCACGATTCTTTCTTGTGCCTCACCCTTATGTGAAATATAATAGGAAATTCTGGGAAGTAAATAGTTCAGCCTAGCAAGTTAACATATTATAGGGCTACCGCACTATTCTTTTCCCCCTCAAAGAGGAGAAACTCTGTCTTTGAGGCTCTATCTTTGGCTGTTTGACCAAATCCTTTTGCTCTTCCCATAGTTAGAGGTAGAGTAAGTTACCTCATGATGGTGGTAGCATTTATTTATGTTTCTGGATTTAGGAAAACTAATCTGTATAGATTCTGAAAATAGAAAAAAATTCAGCCCATCGAAGGCAATGACCTAGAAAAAATACTTATTTTGTTCACTCCATCTATTCTCCAGTGAGCTGCCCCCAGGTCTAGACTAGAGAGGAGATGGTCAGCAAGTCCACTTGGCTCTCACACCCAAGCCAAATTCTCCAATATGCTTTACATCAGAAATAGAGCTTCCATTTTGTTTCTACATTTTTTTTAAGAGTTAAGTGTTTTATTTCTTATAGAGATTGGGAGGGGAAGAAGGATGGCATTTATTGGGTCTTCAATGTTATAATGGAGATATGGATAAGATGTTTCAAATTGTAACATATGTACTGAAATATAATTAAATTTCTTTAAAAATGGTATTCTTTTAAAGGTGAAACTTACATTTTTTTAAAGATTTTATTTATTTATTTGAGAGAGAGAGACTGAGAGAGAGAGAGCACATGAGAGGGGGGAGGGTCGGGAGGGTCAGAGGGAGAAGCAGACTCCCTGCCAAGCAGGGAGCCCGATGCAGGACTCGATCCAGGGACTCCAGGATCATGACCTGAGCCGAAGGCAGTCACTTAACCAACTGAGCCACCCAGGCGCCCGAAACTTACATTTTGGGACCATTCGTGGCATTAGAAACTTGCCTTGAATAGACAGTTCACGTTTCTAACTATAATATCCAGAGGGATTATTTAATTAAAGTCCTTGCCAAAATACTATAAATAAAGATATATTTTTGAAAATGCTCATCTCATTACCTGAAATGAGAACTGTGTAAATTGTGTATATATATATATATGCCAAAAATGTATATGGGTATGTTTTTCAGTCCTATAATTAATACTACCGCATGATATCCAGTGTTTCAGGGTAAGATTATAGCCGGTATAATGGTAGAGAATAACAGTATCATACTATTGCTATTTGTGCTTCAAAAACCAAGATTCTGGTATATTTAGTAATATCTTTAAGAAAATTTGTATAAAAGCTTATTTTACTCCTGATTAAAATCCCCTGGCGCTGGAGAAATATCATCAGAGTATATGGAAATACACTGGCATTCAGAAGGGGTATACAACTTGATCTTCCAAAACTGAGCCCCAGGAAGTATGATGACTCTTGAGATACATTGGGTTTCTAATAGATGAAGAATATGCCTGTGTCCTTTTCCACATCTGAAGTTCTGGGATGTAACATAATATTAAGACACTAATGTGATTATGAACAACAGAGATAGCAGTGTGAGATAACTAGCTAAAAACTCCCATAATGAATATAGAATATCACAAAATAACATTTCTTTATGTAATTGAATTAACTAAATTAATAAGATCACATCATTAATGTTAACGGTAATTATATAATAATCAAGTAGAAAGTTTTACTATAATCAGAGCATGCTTAGAAAAGGGGAAATATAAAATAAAACATGATATGGGAAGGAGTAAAAGCCCTACAAGACTTGGAAGAACTGGTAAAAAAAAAAATTAAGGGGATTAGACTTAGGTGAAATTATCGTATAGCGTCACGAGGAAAGACAGTGTCAAAAACCTGAGCTTGTTTCCAAGAGCATATGAGAAAAGTGGCTATGCATGGCACTCTCTCTGGCAAGTCTACTGTGGTGTGGGGAGAATGGAGCATCACTGGTAGAGGACTATGTCTAGATAAATGGCCTGAAATTGGGCTATAGGCTGGCATAGGGCATGTAGCAGATATAAAGATTTCTACATGCTTGCTTTTGAAATACAGAAATGCCAAGAAGGTAAGTGTTTCCAAATGGACCTGGGATGGTATAGAATGTCCAGCTGACCAAATGCAATGATTCTGCTTTCAGTTTTGCCCTACATGATTATATATTATTCTATATGATTAATATAGTGATACATAAATACAAGTGGGAATAAATAAGTGATATGGGTGTCTCAGTGGAAGTCAGAGAAAATCTCAAAGACAAGTGGACCAGATGATGCTCCTAAAGAGTCATTTCCTGATTATAGAAACCCAGAAGGACTCTAATTACAGTTTTGCCTAAGACAATGACATTCACATCTTCCTTCAAAACTTCCTAAGTTTTGGGAATTTCTTAGTAACATTTTAATGTATTATTATTAATTATTATTATTTTGTTATTACAACTTGTTTCTATTGCTTGTGAATAAAACAAAGACTCTAATTAAGAAGTTGATCATAGAAGGCAGGCAGCAGAAAAGAGAAAAATGTAAGATACTTGGAACTGGTTATTGTGTTAAGTTGTAATAAAAAAAACAAGAACAAAAACAATGACATAGCCACCCACAATCTGGAGTTAAAAAAATTAGAAGCACATGGTTTTCAGAGAGAAAAAAATACACTATACCATATCCTCTAATTATCTGAGGCTTTGCACTTACTGAGAAAAATACTCTGTGGTCAACATATATGCTAGCACAGACCAATTAATAAAGTATCTGGTAATTCAGCTTTAAGAAACTGGAATTCTGAGTTACATCTGTCCTAAGCAACACCCTCTTGTACCCCCCAAAAAACTCCTTTTCCTCATGCCATGAAGAAATTATTGGTAGAGAAATGCCAGAATCTTTTAAAAATAATCTTTGTAGTTTTTTTTTTTTTCTTTTCAAGTTGGGAATATAGGAGATAAGGGTTGTTGTCATAAAGAGTCTCTGATATCTGAGAAACAGAAAGAAACTGAGACTCTTGAGTCCATTCATTGTATTTAACTGATCAATGTCAATGTGTATAAGGTTAATATAACAAGCAGTGGAGTAAGCGTGCTAAATGGAATTCAGCAAGTAGTATGCATGCTGTGTACTTTGGATATGATTAATTAATCATGGAGCTCTTAGGAAAGAAATCAATAGGCAACCCATTCACAGAGCTACCACAAAATTTGTATAAACTGAGAAAAGTACAAGGTATGCATGCCTTTGGAAAATAAATCTGATCTAACTACCACCATAGATAGTCATGGGCTCTCACCCAGGTCTGTGTCACAGACAGCTCTATGAATGAAGTCTGTGTACCCTTGAGGGAATACTGCTCTAACACTACATTCAATAACTGTTGAATGTTCTTTATAGTCATTTCCAATACAATCTGTGGTTAGTTTCCAAGGCAACTATAGACTAGGAAAAGCAAAATATCCAAATATCTCAAGGATTATTAAATTCTGGAGCTAACAATAATTTCAGGGACTATAAAAGCATCTTGGCCAAATGTTTGTACTGAGTTGGTAGTCAGGAATGCCATGTGATAAATGAAGTTATAATCAAATTTTGCATCATGTTAGGACTCTTGAAATTCTAAACATAATGGTTGTTCTTTTAATTCTGGGAATTGTGTAGAATTGCTATTGTTTCTCTCTCAAATAGCTGGTAGAATTTACCAGTAAAGCCATAGGGGATGAAGTTTTCTTTTTTGGAACGTTTTTAATATAAATTCAATTTCTTTGTTAGACTAGTTGTGTTATCTATTTCTTTTTGAGTGATTTTGGGAGTTTTGTCTTTCAGGAATAAATCAGTTTTATCTAAGTTATGAAATTTATTTACAGAGAACTTTTCATAGTTATCACATATCCTTTTAATGTCTGTGGGACCTATATAATATGCTCTCCTTTGTTCCTGATATTGGTAAGTTATGTCTTCATTCTTTTTTTTTTTCTTAGTTGGGATAGAGTTTTATTAATTGTTTCTGATCTTAGGAAAAGAAGCATTCAGTCTTTTATTATTAAATATAATATTAGCTGTAAGTTTTTTATGGATTATCTTTAGCAGATAGAGAAATTTCCCCTTTATTCCTTTTTCGTTGAGTGTTAGATTTGGCCAAATATTTTTCATACATCTGTTGAGATGATAATGTGTTTTTTATCCTTTTCCCATCAAATTGGTATATTATGTTAATTGATTCTCAAATGTTTAACCAATCTTGCATTTGTGGGATAAATCCCACTGGGTAAGTTTTTTGAAAAATATTTCAAAAATTGGTATTACTTGCTCTTTAGTTGTTTGATAGGATTTGCCAGTTAAAGCACCTTTTGTTTTTTAGAAGATTTTTAATTATTCTCTTGCCACCCTTGCCTCTCCCTCTTGCTCTTGCTATCTGTATTAAAGATTGCCAAATTATATTTCCATTCATATAATACCTTAAGAATAAATTCTGTTATTGGGATTTTTAGAAACTCATATGAAGTTGTAATACCCACTTTTCTCATTTAAATCCATTTGTAACAATATATTTTTGAAGGGTTTTGATTTTACTTTGTAGCTATTTTATTGTTTAAGATGAAATTTCTGATTTATTTTTCACGCCATTGTTTTTGTTTTCTTCCAGTAAGACATCACCATCTATAATCAGAAGTACCTGAGAACTGTTTTTTGGTTTCAATACTTTTTTATTTTAGAATACTTTCAGCTTTACAGAAAATAGTAAAAATAGTACAGGCAGTTCCCATATAAACCATTATCACTACCTGACCAGTATAGTACATTTGTAACAATTAATGAACCAATATTGATTGATACCTTATTGTTAACTGAAACATATACTTTATTCATATTTCCTTAGTTTTTACCTACTGTCCTTTTTGTCCTTAATATCTTGATGATCCTGTTCCAGGATCCCATTTAGGATATTACATTACATTTAATTTTCCATATGTCCTTAGGCACTTGGCTGTGACAGTTTCTCAGACTTTTCTTGTTTGTTTTTGTTTTTGTTTTTTATGACCCCATAAGAGTTTTCAGAAGTGCTGGTCAAGTGCTTTATAAAATACTTTTAATTTGGGGGCGCCTGGGTGGCTAAGCCGGTTAAGCGTCTGCCTTCGGCTCAGGTCATGATCCCAGGGTCCTGGGATCGAGCCCCGCATCCGGCTCCCTGCTCTGCAGGAAGCCTGCTTCTCCCTCTCCCACTGCCCCTGCTTGTGTTCCCTCTCTCGCTGTGTCTCTCTCTGTCAAAGAAATAAATAAAATCTTAAAAAAATATTTTTAATTTGAAATTTTCTCATTTTTCCTCATGATTAGACGAGGTTATAAATTTTGGGTAAAGGGTCATTCTCATTGTATCAAGGGTACATACTATCATCACGACTTACCACTGTTGATGCTCATGCTTACTACCTGAGTGATGTATTGCCTTCCAGGTTTCTCCACTGTAAATTTACCATTTTCTCCCCTTATACACTATCCTCTTTGGAAGGAAGTCACTATGTATAGCCACACTGAGGCAGTGGGGAGTTATGCCCCACCATTTTGAGTATGGAATATCTTCATAAATAATTTAGAATTCTTCTGCGTGGAGACTTGTCTATTTCTCCCATTCATTTATTCAATCATTCAGTTATATCATCATGGGCTCATGTATATTTATTTTGTACTTTGCTCTATTTCTCAAATTATTCCAGCTTTGGCCATTGAAAGGTCTTTCATTTGTCTTTTTAAATTTAATAAATTAAGAGAGGATAAATTTAGAGGTAAATCAAAAGAAGGGCCATATTCTACACATTAAACTGCCATATAGGACAGTGAGTGAACTCAGGACAGTTGTCACTGCAATTTAAAGGTGGACCCCCTGAGTTGGAATGAACATCTATAGGGCAACAAATAGTGATGCAACTCAAAGTTATCTTAATTTCCAGGACAGAGTAGGTTCTGCTTGACCTTTGAGTTCTATTTTTTCCATGAGAGAATTTGCTAATTATTCAAAATATTTTTTTAAGATTTTATTTATTTATTTATTTGAGAGAGAGAGAGAGCACATGAGAGGGGGGAGGGTCAGAGGGAGAAGCAGGCTCCTCGCTGAGCAGGGAGCCCGATGCGGGACTCGATCCAGGGACTCCAGGATCATGACCTGAGCCCAAGGCAGTCGCTTAACCAACTGAGCCACTCAGGCACCCTATTCAAAATAATTTTAAAGTATCCATTTTTTTTTCCTTCACATACTGAACCAAAAGACTCAGAATTAGTGCATATGAAACTAATTAAACTTGACAGTGTTTGTTTCCTGTTTAGCATTTATACAGTCTTTTATTAAACAAAATTAAAAGATGAAAGATATTAAAAATTCAGTCTTCATCCTGCTTCTCATATCATCTCAAAGCTTTTTGTCCATGTTCATATGATATAATTGGTGACAGGCAGATTTTCCAGTCATTATGTAAGAAACAAATAGACAAAGAAATTTATTAAATTTATTAAATTTAACTGAACATACTGTGGGTTTCCATAGGAAAAAATGTATTTCATCATCAGAAGTAATTTTGAATTTTGCGTCAGCCTCTCTACCCTTAAAATTGGTATTTTAAAATTATTTTGCATAATTATTAAATTCCTTCACAGAATGTGCCCCCTTCCCAGATTTAATTAAATATATGTCCAAATTCCTTTCTCCCACATGAGGTAAAATATAACTCAAAGTGTTTGAAGCAGACTACCTTTATCTTTATCAAGCTGTGAATCTACCCTTGGGCTATTTGGCACCATTTTTATCTTTTCAGAAGTAACATCTCTTCATGACATCTCTAAATGCTTTTTCAGATGTTTCCAAAAGGTGACAAATGATTGCAATGATAACATAAATTCTCACTTGTCTTCTTGCTTCTACTATGTTGGATCAATGATGGTTGAAATAGAAAAAAGTTAAAAGGTCTCCAGGACTTTTTGCTTTCTGTGTGGGAGAGTGAAGGGAGTTCTTGGGTCATTTGGAGTTAGTTTTCAAGAACAAAATGAAATAGAGAAGGGTAAGCCTCTTTAAACAAAACAAAAAAATTCGGTGAGAAGGCAAAAGTTGATAGAAGTTGTAAGAAAATAAAATTTTTGTTGGAAAAATTTTGAGAAATGTAAATAGCACTCATCTTAAGCCATCTAATTCTAGGACAAGAGATGGGGTTTGTCAATTTGACAGCTTCCCTGTCTTACTGCAGGAACTATGCTCTTTGCAGGTAGAATTGCATAACGATGAAGATCCCAGGCTCAGGGTCCAGAATACTCAATTTGATTCCCAGTTCCAGCAATAAATGTCTTGTGATCTTTGACAAGTTACTTAGTTTATTTTTTTTTTCTTTTCCTGCCTCAGTTTGCTATTCTATAAAATTGAGGCTGTAATAGTATCTACCACATTGGTGTTATTTTGAACATGTAATAAACTAATATATGCAAAGAACTTAGAGCAGTGTAAAAATAGTAAGTGTCTGTGATGAACTTGTCATTTAACACAAATCCAGGTCTCATTTGGGGCTACCAAAAAATATATTATGGAGTCCAGTGTTTGTATATGCCATGAGTCCTTTTTTATGCTGAATACAGATTATCATTGGCCATTGATATTAGTTCTACTTGATCTTCTTTTGAAATACTCTAATATAGTTTAGATATCTCATTTCACCAAAAGAAACACTACAGTAAGCCAATAGTTGATAATTATAAATAAAGTATTCAATAAAATGGCTAAAAAAGGGTATGTAATATTTCAATGTAGCAATTTTAGACTGAATTAGTTTACATGTATTTTCCAGAGTTATATGATAGTTAATAATTAGTTATTAAATTCTTGGTTTTTTTTGCAAATCAGTGCATTACAATTGGATTTTTTTTATACAGGAATTTACTTTTTTTAAAAAGGGATAAGACCTATGATGATACAATGATTTCTATTTCTCAATTTAAAATTTACATTGTTTGCTTTTATCAAAAGATACTTTCAAAGGGAAAATTCATAAACACATAAACATCTGTGTTTATTGAATATTAAAGCTTAAAATACCAAGTTGTCACTAATAAATTAGAACCCCATGCAGAAAAAGTGCTTTCACGCATTGATATCTTTTTAAAACTTATTCAGTTTGTACCTCATTAAGTACCATATTTTTCAAGATACATTAATTTCCCTTCAAGTACAAAATCTTTCACAATTTAAATAGAAATAATCAGTGCTTTTATATTGTACTGATTGCTCTCCTAAAATTCCTCACATCATTGAAACCTATTTTTAGGAATATATTCTTATATAAAGGTATATTAGGTTACTAATAGCAATAGAGTTGCCACATTCATCTCTTTTCTCTTAAACTGGATATAGAGCTTCTTCAAACAAGTAACATAAGTAAGACAATATGTCTCATTAGTGTAATGAGATATACCCTGTATTTTGAAAGTACATCATCCATACATTGAAATATATAGAATTTTATAAATAGCTATAAGAGAAATAAGTTGTAATTGGAACGATTCATTGGTATATTAATTCTAATGGTTTTACCAATAGAGTAGTTTTCCCTTGGTTTAATGGCAAATTTATATGAAGAGTTCATATAAAGGAGGCCCAATCTAGATCCCATGCCCCTTTCACCATGTGAGGACACAGTGAGAAGGCACAGCCTGTGAACCAGGAAATGGGCCCTCACCATAATATGACAATACAGGCACTTTAGTCTTGGATTTTCCAGCCCTTAGAAGTATGAGGAAACAAAATTTCTGCTGTATATAAGCTACCAAGTCTGTGGTATTTTGTCATAGCAACTCAAATGAACTAAGACATATTTATATGGTCTATCTGTATGGGAGTATTATTGGGGTGTATATAGGGTGTATATGAGAATACAGAGGTTTGGGATAATTAATTTATACATTACCAAATGTTCTTTTATTTAAATATTGATTTTAAAAAAAACAAATAACTACAATATACACAATATTATCATTATTGAAGAAAGCTGGAGTTTAGGTCAGTAAGAAGAGCAGATGAAGATTTTTTAATTGGATTTAGGAAAAAATAGGCATGTTGTTTTGCTGTAGGTGTCCATGTGTAGTTATATTTTTTAAACCATTAGTAAAGTAATTTAGATTTCTCATGGAAAATAAATTACAGTCAGTGCTTAGGAGGCAAGGGAGTTGTGTTTGCTAAGTGATTGGTAAAATACATACTTGAACAAATTTCACTGAAACTTATTTTCTGGGTAAAATAGAAAGCTAATCTTTCTTGAAGGTATCTCTAGAATTTGCAGTGTCTGGATTTAGAGTATTATAAAAAGCGGAGGACCTCTCTCAGCTATGCTTGTCTAAAAGGAAAAGTCTTCCATTTGAAGAAAATTAACATGGTAGTAAAACATATAATGTCTTTCTCCTCATCCCTAGCATAAGGAGTAACTTAAAACAGAGGTTTGTTGAGAGTACACTGCTATGTCTATTATCCGTTTCATCTTGCTCTAAATCAAATAATTCAAAGTAGAATAGCTTCCTGGGAAATATCCTTATCCAAAAAATGTTAGCAACTCATCTAGGCAACAGATGTCTGACTATATTTAAAGAGTTGTTTAGGAAAGTCATAATTTTTTGAAATATTGAATCATTTTGTAAGGACTGGTGACATCTAAATTACTAAAATCTATTTTTCTTTTATATGTGTTTTTATCTTTGTATACATAAGTGAAAATAAAAAGTACCAAAAATAATATTTGTTATTCAGTTCTGTTTCTCAGAACTCCAAATAATAAAATATTATTTATAGAAAAATCTGCATAAAAGCCTCTAGTCATTATGCATAATATTTGGGTAAATTAATGCCATGATACATGTGTAAAAAATTTAAAAAGTGTATATATATATGTACACATTATATATATATGCAATGGAACAATGAAAAGTTTTGTTTATGTTTTTCAGAAAAAGCAATTGATTCTGGACTTGTAGTTGTCTGTTAAAATATTGAGAATATTTCAAAGAATGACATATACTTGCATCTTTGAATTTTTGCAGTGAATACATGCAATGTTTTGCATTTTGAGAAAATTTTTCCACACATAATCCCAGTCTCAACTCTGATTTATATTTTCAGCTATTGCTTTGTATTCTAGATAATAATGAGACTGAAATATTCAGCTAGCCACAGGTATATTAGGAACTAAGTGAGAGACAAAGATATTTCTTTTCTCTTTGAGGCAAGAGAATGAAGAGGGGAATGAAAGGTTAAGGACTGCCACGAACTTTAATTGGGATAACCAAACCTCTTATGCTTGAAAATGCATGCTTTGATATGAATTATAATTATTGTTAATTTAAGGATTATAAATATTATTAATTTAGGAAACAAAATAGAGAATTTTATTTCCAAGAACACCGGAGAGGGATATTCCCTTCATGGAAAACTCTCATAGTGAGAAACCTATTTTTACCAGTAAGCTTGTGAATCTAATAAAATAATAAAAGTTATATTCAGAAAATATTTCAAAAATTTTAACTCTTTAAAAAAATCGATACAGGGACGCCTGGGTGGCATGGTCAGTTAAGCATCCGACTCTTGGTTTCCGCTCAGGTAGTGATCTCAGAGTTGTAAGAGGGTCAGGCTGTGTGTGTCAGGCTCCCACTCAGCAAGGAGTCTGCTTGGGATTTTCTCTCCCTTGCCCTCTGGCTCTCTTGCTCGTGTTCTTTCTCTCTTGCTCTCTCAAAGTAAATAAATCTTTAAAAAATTGATATAGATCGTTATTAGCAACAACTCTTGCTCTATAGAGAATATAGATGGGAAAAATCAGAAGTCAGTTATTCCTGAGGCCATTCTCACTACGCAATAACTCCTGGACCTGGTGATAACACCCCTGTGCCTTTAAATATATCTACTAAAAGGCACCTGTGAGTGTATTTTCACCACCATAATCAGAACATAACACTAGGATCAGCATACCAATGTGGTTACATATGTAGTTTAAGCAATTTATAGTTTTAAATCTACCTTCCAAGACTGTGACCCCAAGATTGAAAGCATAGATAAATTAATTCACTATATATAAATGACTATAGCATTAAGATAACTGCTAAGCGACTGAAGTTTTATTGTAAGGGAATTAAAATTATTTTTAAAGTTATGAAAATAATAAAGGAAACCTCATTTCAGATGGAGTCAGGAATCCTGAAGGGTCATTTCACTTGCATGTGCTACTCATTTCAGGCTGCTTAGCTAGCAGGGAAAAGAAAGATAAGAATTATTTTGACAAGTGAGGATATGTTTCACATAGGAAATTTATTTCCTGCTTTTAAAGAAAAGAAGGAAGATCCCTCCCTGCCCTAACAACAATGCACTAACCACCACTTGCAGTGAACGAGAAACTGTCACAACCTCAAACTCTTGTTTTTCTCCAATGAACTTTTGTTCAAAAGAACCCTCCTCGATTTCCTCTTAACCTTGCAAAAGCTTGCCTTTCCTTTGTCTCTTCAGACTTGCCTATGGTTCACCATATCTTGCTTGTCCTTAATTGTAATTCTTCTGCTACTCTGTTACTAAAACGACTGGCTATTTTATTTTTAAGGTTGATAAAGTTGAACACAGTAGTTATTAGAGTTCCAACTGACAGCCAAAGGGAACTTTAGAGAATCCCATGAAGATTGGAAACATCCTTTAGGAAAACCATGATCTAGATTTGAGTATTCTAAACAAATGGCCAAATGTATGCAAAGCAGAATGTAGTCACTATACTAAAGGTATTCCATGTGACTTTGCAAACTTGAAGTTTCTGTAGACATAGAGGTTATTTTATTTCATTAATAAGGCCTTTTCTTATATTGGCCATCTATATAAATTCCCTTGGAGACTAAGATTTATAAATATGTGTGAATAGATGATATATAGATAGATAGATACAAATTTGGAGCCCAAGCTACAGAACTAGAAATTAGAGAAAAATATGTGGAGAATAATGCCATACATGGAAGATGATTTTGAATGATAGAATAGGATTCTGAAAGCAAGGAACCAATGGTGATGATATGAATTGGTTAAAACTAGAAACCATAAAAGCCTCCATCAGTGGTCCAGTAGTAGAATGTTTAGTTGCATTTGAAAGCAAGATTATCATGATAGGCATTCTTGGTATTTGTATTTTGAATGCATTACTCCAAGTAAAAAGGTAGAAGAGAATTATACACTTTGAGTTTAAGCTCCAGCTATTTTAGAGTCCTACTGCTAACACAGGTTTTGGAACTTTAAATGGCTAAAAGTGATATAAATCTATTTCTAGCCTTGCTTTATATAGTAAACAGTTCAGTAGGTTTTCCTCCTTCATGAAATGAAGGAGTCTGGCAGACACAGGCTCTGTCATTTTGAACAAAGGCTTTTCTGAGGCTGTCTTGGGGGCTGATTTCATTCTAGGCATCTGGAAGACAAAAAATAAAATAAAATAAAATAAAAAGAATTGGGGAACTTGGGATATTGTTATAGGCCAGGCCTAGAAGTACACCTATTACTTCTACCATGCACTAGTATTTCACAAAGCCACAGCTGGTTTCAAAAGTTCTGAGAAGCATAGAACTTGAAATCTAATTTTTGGTAAAATTATGAGATGCTGCATGGGAAAATATAACTTATTGGTGGACAGCTAACTATCTCTGCTAGCAATCCTAAATCCCAAACTAAGTCTGATTGTTATTCAATATCAGATTGGGCTGATCCTTCATTGGCAATGTGTTAGTTGCCAACAGTTTTGGAAGGAAGATGCTGATTAGTCAGGCAAAGCAAGGAGTTCCATTTAAGTGTTTTGTGTAGTAAATATTTTACCACATTGCTTTAATAATACATATTGTCCTCAGAAGTATCAACTCTAAATTCTCCAAGCTACAAAGAGAGATCATGGGATACTCTGGGCATACAGGCACTATGTGAGGCAGACATTTGTAATGTCACTTAGAAGCCTGTTTCATTCTCTTAAGCTAATTATGAATAGTGCCTGCAGTGTTTGCTTCTATCTATCACTTTCATCCCACCTTCTTTTTTTTTTTTTAAAGATTTTACTTATTTGACAGAGAGAGATACACAGCGAGAGAGAGAACACAAGCAGGGGGAGTGGGAAGGGGAGAAGCAGGCTTCCCGCCGAGCAGGGAGCCCGATGCGGGGCTCGATCCCAGGACTCTGGGATCATGACCTGAGCCGAAGGCAGACGCTTAACGACTGAGCCACCCAGGCGCCACCTCATCTCACCTTCTTATATTGACAACCTGCTTCAGGTCTCACCCACACCCGCACATTTCTGGCCGTTGGGTTGCGAACATACCTTTTGGAAGATTCCATTCTCACTACACTGACATATTGGGAATAATAGTATTGATGCAGAGGACAGGGTAATATTCTGGCTAGCATTTTGGTGTATACTTCACTTATTTTGGGATTTTTTTTTTTTATTTTCTATAGGCCTTTTGTCAACCTCTTACTAGTTTAGCTGGAAATAGGGAAAATATCAGTTCATTCACTTGTACACTCTTGGGAAAGTGGCACTCTTTTTTTTAAGGGTATGGTTATTCTCAAAAGACAATAAAATTCTAGAGTTGTGGGTGACCACTGTTCCCACCATTTGATTAAAGCCTCACTCAACAAAAGAGTAAATAACACACCGGAGAAATGTTTAAAACCGCATATATTCCAGAGACCATAACTGTATTTTATACCCACCTGCGTCTCTATCCATTGCTCTTTTGAACTTGTTAGGTACACAAACTAAACAGATCCCTGCCTGTTAATGTTATTTGAACCTGAAATTCTATCAGTTATCATACAAAAATCTTTGTTGCTTTTAAACAAGGCAATATATACAAAAACACAGAACAGTGCTTAAGTATCTCATTTATTTCCTTTATAAAGTATGTTCATTTCCATGTCACATATTCTAGTTCTCTACATTTTCCTCAGAGTGAAATAAGATCAAGGGCAAAGATACTTCTGTGTGTTTTTTCTATGTTTTTAATGACTAATACAAAACTAGCATACAGAGAAGAGATTCCTGTGAGAAATGGTACTAATCTAATTAAATGATTCAATGCCTTGAACTACCTTTTTTTTTTTTTTTTTTTGTGGAGGATTTTCCTGCTGGTTTTGTTTGCTGTAGTAAATCCCAAAACTTTATTTGGCTACAAAGAGCAACTGTCTTTGAGAGTGTAAAATACAGACCTGATGAACATGGAGCTTTCTTGGTTGAAGTGGGAGAAGGAGCCTACCAGCAAATCTATTTGCTCCTTTCATTAAAACCTGCCAGTAAAAGCTATCGAAGTGCCTCACAGTCTCCCTTAATGCACTTGGAACAAAATACATTGTTCTTGAGTGATTTATAGTAATTGATGTGTATGTATGTGTCTGTTTTATACACAAGAAAATCTATCTGGCCAGCAGGAACATTTGTTGCTAAAAGAAATCATTTTGAAACTGTATGATCATGGTGGGCTACACCACTCTCAATTTTTCTTCTGTGCAAATCAGCAATAGATACGGAGCCCTAGCCTTATATTGGTCATCCAAATAATTTGTATTCACATGAAAATAATCTGAAAATATAAGTGATTTTTAAATGCTTCTGTTTTTCTTCTTGCAAAGAATCATTAGTGGCCTATTTGTAGAAGATGGCACTACTATGTATAACTAATTATATGGCAAAATAGTGATCATGTATTATATTTAAACTCTTTTCGGGGAGACTTTAATCCAAAATGTAGACCCCTCTACCTAATGATCTAACGTATATTGGTCTACAAAAACTTACCAATGCATTACATAAAATAAAGAAAAGCAGTTAAAAACATTATCAATCTCTCCCATAAACTCTACGCAAATCCTATTATACTGAGTCCCAATTAAACATTGAACTAAGAGTTATAAGATACAAAAGGCCCTGGCAATTAGATTCTGTAAAAAATTATCTATCATCCTTAAACAAATAGATTGCTTGTATGAATCTTGGTGCTTGCAACTCAAACCAGTTAATGAAGAATTCTAGATATGAATGTCACTATGCAGAATAGATCACCTTAACCACTTATTGTTGTTTTTTTGAGTACTTTACATTTAAAAATTCTTAATTATTTTGAATCGAACTGAGTCATGAATCAGGATACAAAAATAAGTGTGTTAATGTTTTCTACCATTATGGAACCAGTTATACTGTAGATGCAGCCTGTAATGGCAATCTCTCTGGCTGATTGAAATATGTTCTCACATCTCCATGGCATAAAAATAAAACATGATTCTATAGCAACTCGTAAAGGATCTGCTTAGAGAATTGTCAAATCCTACTTTCTGTAGAATAGATTCCCTAAGATCACTAGAGAGAACGGTGAGTCCTAGGTTCTCTTAAAACCAAGATTGATGGTTAAAAGATGGAGTCAGGGGGCGCCTGGGTGTCTCAGTCGTTAAGCATCTGCTTTCGGTTCAGGTCATGATCCCATAGTCCTGGGATGGAGCCCCGCATTGGGCTCCCTGCTTGGCCAGAAGCCTGCCTCTCCCTCTCTCACTCCCCCCGTTTGTGTTCCCTCTCTCACTGTCTCTCTGTTGGTCAAAAAATAAATAAAATCTTAAAATAAAATACAGAGTCAGGATTTTTTTAAATTTAATTTAATTTTATTTTATTTTATTATGTTATGTTAGTCACCATACAATACATCATTAGTTTTTGGTGTAGTGATCCATGTCTTTGTTTTTGTATAACACCCAGTGCTCCATGCACTCTTTAATACCCATTTTTTAAAATATTATTAAATTGCTCTGAATAAATCACCTAGGAAATGATTTTTTTAATTAATAGACTTTTTAAAGCAGTTTTAGATTAAGAGCAAATTGAGCAAAAAGTACGGAGTTCCCATATACCCCTTCACTGTACTCCCCAATTTCCCCTACTTGTAATACCTTACATCAATTAATATAGTATATTTGTTAAAACTGATAAGCTAGTATCAGTACCTTCTTATTAACTAAAGCTCATAGTTTACATTAGGTTCACTGTCTATGTTTTCTATGCCAAGGGTTTTGACAAACATATAATGACATGTATCCACCATTACGTATCACACCAAATAATAGTTTCATTGTCCTAAAAATCCCTTCTTTTCCTTTTATTTCTCCTTCCTTTCTCCCCACTCAACCACTCATCTTTTTATTGTCTCTATGGTTTTTCCTTTCCCAGATGTCATATTGTTGGAATCATACATATGTAGGCTTTTCAGATTGGCTTCTTTCACTTAGCAATATACATTTAAGGTTCCTCCATGAATTTTTGTGACTTGATAGCTCATTTCTTACTATGCTCAATAATATTCCATTGTATGGATTGCAGTTTGTTTATCCATTCACCTACCGAAGGACATCTTGCTGGCTTTCACATTTTGGTAATAATGAATAAAACTGCTATAAACATTCATGTGCAGGTTTTTCTGGAGATGTAATTACCTCATTTAAATATTAAGGGGTGCGATTACAGAATCATATGGTAAGAGCATGCTTAGTTTTATAAGAAACTGCCAAACTATTTTCCAAGGTGACATACTGTTTTGCATTCCCACCAGCAATGAATATTTCTGTTGTTCCATGTCCTTGCTAGCATTTGAGGCAAGGAATAAATTTTAATCCACTTCAGCATATGTTGAATATTCTCTATATATTAAATATTAAACTAAAATTAAATTTAATTTACTATAGAATCATTATAGCTAATGAGATATCAATTTTTTAAAAAGTAAAAAAAAAAGAAACCACTAGATATTTCAAAATGGGTCTACCTACCTTATTATGTTCTTTTATTTTTTTAAATTTAAAGTATTACTTTTGTATGATACCCTAATTTTGGCCATTGCTTTGCACATTAAGAGCCTGAGTTTATATTTCAAAGTTATTAGTTTGAAGGTTTTATTTTTTAACCCCAATTGATCTCCCTATATTTAATATTCAAAACATTCAAAACAAATATTTGGATGTCTTGAATAAAAGAAATCCCATGTATATTGTATGTTGTGTGTATATATATATTTATCATATATTATATATATATAATATATATATTATATATATATATATAATATATATTATATATATATAACATAATATATATATAATATATATATTATATATATATATATAACATAAATATATAATATATATATATATATTTATGTTACTTTAGTTACAACACACTGTTTTTTACCACCTGAGGATATATTAGTGAACAAAAATATTTTGGCTACACTGCTCATAGATTCTAGAGGAGAAGACAGAAAAAAATAGAAATATTAATATAAAATATAAGGTCAGATAAGGGGTAGAGAGGAGCTATTTCAAAAGGATTGTTCAGAAAGGATTTCCTAATAAGGTAATATTTGAGTAGAAGCCCAGATGAAGTCAAGGACTCTTGAGGACATCTGAATAGAGATAATTCCAGACAAATGGACAAATTCAAAGGCTCCACAGTAAAGCTTGCTTGGCTCATTCTTAGGACTTATATTCAGCTTGTGAAGCTGGAACAGAAATCTGAGAACAGAGACAAAGAAAACTGGTAAGAGTGACCAGTGTGTGGCAGTCAGAGTGAAAGGAAGAAGACCAGGTAACTACTGTAGTCCAGGCAAGAGATGCATATTGTTTAGAATAAGGTGTAGTTCTAGATTTGGTAAAAAAGTTGATAGATTTTTGAAGGTAAAACCCCATACATTTTCATTGACAATGGAATATAAGAGAGAGAATATAAGAGAGAGATATTGTGGATGACTCCAAGATTTTTATCCCGAGCTAAAGACTATACAAAGGTTTGATTTGCTAAAGATGGGTACTATAAGAGAAGCTACTGATTTTCAGTGAAAACCAAGAATTTGGACATATGAATACAGAAATACTTTTTAGACATCCCTGTTGGTATGTCTAGCAAACAATTCAATATATTATTAAAAAATTCAGGGGCTATAATTTGGAAGCCATCATTTGGATTGGATGAGGTCAACTAGAGCTATGGTGTCCCATATGGTAGACACCAGCCACATGTGGCTCAGAAATTTAATTTTAAATTAATCAAAGTTAAATAAAAATTTTGAATTAAGTTTCTCAGTCACACTAGCCAGATTTCAAATGTTTAATAGGTACAGGTGGCTACTGGCTACCATATTGGACCGTGCAGAACATTTCCATCATCACAGTTTGAGTCCTGTATACTAGGACACTATCTCATTTGATGAAATTTTTTTCTCTGTATTTCCATTTGTCACCTGATGAAAATGGAAGATTTTATTTAAGATTTAAACCATATTGACACTTAACCTAATACTTTGCATCAAGAGGTTTAGTTCTTTTTTTTTTTTTTAAAGATTTTATTTATTTATTTGACAGAGAGAGACACAACGAGAGAGGGAACACAGGCAGGGGGAGTGGGAGAGGAAGAAGCAGGCTTCCCGCCGAGCAGGGAGCCCAATGCGGGGCTCGATCCCAGGACCCCGGGATCATGACCTGAGCCGAAGGCAGACGCTTAACGACTGAGCCACCCAGGTGCCCCAACAGGTTTAGTTCTATGAATGAACTGAACAAGGAACATAAATGTTGATCTCCATGCACCCCCACCCAAAAACACATAAACACAGCTCAGTTTACTAAGCCAGCTTGTAACTTATTGTTTTTGTTGTTTTAATAAGGGGATTTTTGTGCAAGAAAAAGAAAATTGTGTGTATTAACACAAAGATAGTTCTCGAGATTACCATCTAGCTTCAAAATCTCCCTGAGCCTTTCCCAGCTGTGTATACCTAGTCAAATTATTTAGACTTTATAAGTCCTGTTTTCCTCATGGGTAAAATGAGAATAATAATGTCTACCTTAAAGTGTTTTTATAAGGAATAAAAGAACTGATGGTGGCTATAAAGTGTTTTGCACAGTAGCTGCCACATAGTAAGTATAAAATAAATATTAGCTTTAAAAATATCAACAGTAATGGTAACACTATACAACTATATAAAAATAAATTGTTATTACTCATATGTTGGAAAATACCATAACTTTATTAGATTTTAAGAGAAAAGAGACAGTACAAATAAATTTACCAGAGTTGGTATGTGACTTTTGGCTGTAACATTAATAGAAGTGCTCAAATTTTTTTAGAGGCATTAGAAGAACATACATGCAATTAATAAAGCATTGATTTTTATAAAGTCCTGGAACGATGCATTTAAAACCTATGCATTTTGTATGTTCAAATCTATATTAGAATATTTTCTCAACTTTTAAAAGTTTAAGATTTAAAGATCAGTATACATTTCAGCATGTTTTATCTTCTCCCTCATGTCAGAAATCATTAGCCATATAAGAAGTTGTAGCCAACAAATAAAAGTAGACTTGAAAGATGGAGATAAAAAATAATACTAAATTAATTATTGGAATCTTTGATTATTTCTGAATTAAGCCCCACATATGTGCTCTCCAGTTTCATAAGTAAATAAGTATTTTACTGAAAGTTGGACTTCCCCCCTTGCAGTTAGTAGAAACCCAATTAATGCAGGAGTTACCTTTTTCTTGAGAATTTATGCTATGTAAGTCTTTATCGGCCTAGTGATTTTTTTGTTTGTTTTATTTTTTGTTTTGATTACTGCTAGAAATTTAGATGCTAGATTGATAAATTTTGGGAGAAGATGGCAAAAGCTTTTTTCTTCAGTCAATGTGTTCAAGATTCTAAAATTAGAAGAAAATATTTGAGAGGAATTATGTGTATAATTCCTTTGGGTGTTGTTAAGAAAGCTGATCTAAATTATTCCACATAATAACCATCTAAGATGGATCTACTTCCTTCCAACTCATAGCCCATATATTCTTATTTCTAACACTACCAATTTCATCTGAGAAGTTCACCACAATCTTGAACATATAAATACTTATGGTATTATAGAATATAAGCTAAATAATTATAATTTATAATGCTTCTAATATATGACCCAAATCTCCTATACTATTATAATAAGAAACTTGTTTCATCTATGGACCTAAGCATTCAATAATTTTGTATCAATTTTAAATTCTCATTAATGGGATGAATTTATATATAATCTAAAATGAGATATTTTAGATATAAAATGGTAAAGTTAGAAGAGAAATGAGAAAGCTGTTATATTAAAATAGATTAGGTTATATATCCAAATTTCAGTAGTCTACTCCAACAAAATTTATTGTTTGCTTATACTACAAAATCATTGCAGTTTAGTGGGGTTCACTCCACACGATATAGAACCTAAAATTTATTTTTTTCCAACTAGACTATGAGTTGTTGAGGTAAGTGACTTGATTTAATATATCATTCTATGCCCAACACACACTTAGTATCACTAACATGGTAGATATTAGGTGATTGTTGTTGGAAAAACAGATGAATTATTTAAAAAGGAACATAATAATAGTAACAGAGTTAAAATATGAAATTCTTATTGGAATGGGAAGGACCAAGGAGTGTTTTATAATCTATTAAGGGTTAAAACCACTAATACATTTAAGATTTAAACATTTACATGTTAAAATTTTTCCTGGCAGATCATAAATATTTAAAATCATAAAGATGTTAACTAAGGGATTTAATTCTAAAATAAATAAAAGTATATGATATTCTTATATAAGTAATTATATATATATTTGAAAAAAAAATAAAATACAAAGGTATTCAGAATGTATGAAATTACATCTCTGGAGAAAGATTTTATATCTTGAACTCTAGTAGAATAAGTATTTTTTACACTTGTAACACATATATTAAGTTGTTACACTAAAATATTGATTGCTAGGAAAAAATATCTATTCAAGAATACCTATGTATCTACTACATGATAAGTAATGATTGCTTCCCCTCATGAGGCTTATTTTCTAAAGGATCTTGATAAAAGAATTAACCATATGATAAAAATAACTGTTTTAAAAAATATATGTATATTCAGCATATAATTCTCAACATGTGTATAATTAATAAATTGCACTAGTTTGTTTATGTAATTCTTAATAAGAAAACAAGAAATGATCTATCCAGCACTGCCTTCAGCTTATAAATTCTTGAAAAATGATAATTTTGTCTTTTTAGCTGGAGCATCAAGTTCAGTGCAAAAATATACACACACACACACACTCATATATATATGTATATCAAACTGCTATTATGTGTGGAGTGTCTGGGCGGCTCAGTTGGTTAAGCATCTGCCTTTGGTCAGGTCATGAACTCAGGGTCCTGGATCAAGCCCAGTGTCTAGCTCCCTGATCAGTGGGGAGTCTTCTTCTCCCTCTTCCTCTGCCTCCCCCCCTCCCACTTGTGTTCTCTCTCAAATAAATAAATAAAATATTTTTTAAAAAGCCCTGCTATTCTGTGGGAAAAGTTACATTCCAATGGGAAAAAAATCAAGAATAAAAACTGAACCATCAAGTAATTCAGATTGAGAATTTGATTAATTTTTTAGTAGAAATCACATGGTAACTCATCTCTGATCATTTTATATAAAATGGCATATCCAATTAACTTCTTTCTTAATGTTTGTAGATTTATTATACCTATTCTTCTCTAATATTATTGTAACTCCTGAATGTTGTCTTTTGATTATAAATTAACATTGTACTTTTTATGTTTTTAGTTCAAAAGCAATGTTATATTTACTTCAATAACTGATGACTAAACCAGAATATAATTCAGTTGATATATAGTAGTCCCCTTCTATTTGTGGTTTTGCTTTCTGCAGTTTCAGTTACTTGTGGTTGATCTTGGTCCAGAAGCAGATGATCCTCCTTCTATATCATTAGAAGGTCGGTAGTAGCCTAACAGTCTATCACCATGCCTGCGTCATTCAGCCATTCAGCTCACTTCATCTCATCACATTGGCATTTTATCATCTCACCTCATCACAAGAAGAAGGATGGGTACAGTACAATAAGATATTTTGAGAGATCATATTCATATAACTTTAATTATAGTATATTGTTATAGTTGTTCTATTTCATTATTAGCTATTGTTATTAATCTCTTACTGTGCCAGATTTATAAATTAAATTTTATCATAGGTGTGTATGTATAGGAGAAAAACATAATATATACATAGGGTTTGGTACTGTCTGTAGTTTCAGGCATCCACTGGGGTCTTAGACTGTATCGCCTGGAGATGCTGGGGGGCTACTGTATAAATAAACCTCATACTCTGAAGTTGCTATATTGGTTTAAAGATCATCAGCTTTCCCAATCTTGTATAAAGAAAAATACCTGGAAATCTGGAAAATGGATTTTGGACACTTTCGTGAATAGTAGATAATAACCATACATTCTCCAATGAGCATCTCTTTTTCCATGTCATGCACAGAGATCCCTTAGGCCTCATCATCTTATTATGCCTGTTCATCCTTAGTTGACTGAAAATGATGAGTCCTGTGTGAATCCACAAATGTTTCTTAAACTATAAAACTACACCATAAATGTTATCATTATACAATAATAATGGTTTGCCTTCAGCTTCTAATTGGCTGAAATGCAGTTTCACAAATCCCTTTAAGGTCATCATTCACTGAACAATTATAAATTAAGCAACCAATACAAGCCTACCAGTAGAATTATTTCTTCAGGGTGCCTGGGTGGCTCAGTTGTTAAGCGTCTGCCTTCGGCTCAGGTCGTGATCCCAGGACCCTGGGATCGAGCCCCACATCGGGCTCCCTGCTCCGCGGGGAAGCCTGCTTCTCCCTCTCCTACTCCCCCTGCTTGTGTTCCCTCTCTCGCTATGTCTCTCTCTGTCAAATAAATAAATAAAATCTTAAAAAAAATTATTTCTTCAAATTGTGGTGTTTCATTACACAAAATACCATGATTTATTACCTAAGGGTAGAGTATTTGCATTACAAGACCCATTATTGGTTATAACAAGCACAATACAAGTATAACTAAAGCTGTAACCTATAAAGCATAGCAACTCAGTACTGCATTTAAGCATGAATACTTTGCTGTAAAGACATGCTTTTATTTCCTTTATGTTCTCCTTATTTACATTTATGAACTCTGCTGCAAAGCAAATGCAAGTTTAAGGTGATGGAGGAGACTGAGATATCCCTGAGAGTAAGGAAAGAAGGTCAAATAAAGAATCAAACTTTTCCCTGTTTCCATCAAATGTTTTATTACTTTTTTTTAAAGGTTTTATTTATTTATTTGACAGAGAGATAGAGAGAGAGTGTGTACAAGCAGGGGGAGGGAGAAGCATGCTCCCTGCTGATCAGAGAGCCCGACGTGGGGCTCGCTCGATCCCAGGACCCTGGGATCATGACCTGAACCGAAGGCAGACGCTTAACCGACTGAGCCACCCAGGTGCCCCTGTTTTATTACTTTTAATTCAACAAATAATAAAGCAATAATTCTTATAAAAGTTAACATTTCTTCAGAAAAAATAATTTTGTTGTTATGAATTTAAAATGATATGTAGCAACATCTTCTTTATTATTATTAACATTGTTTTTCATTCAAACAATGACTTAATTTAAAAATTTTTTGATAATATAAGGTCCCTTAGGAACACCAGTGGTCAAGTTATAGGAGAAGAGAGAGTATGGGGCTCTGGGACACAAAGCTGACTAATAAATTGTACATATCTATGAAAGCCCAAAGTATTTGAACAAAAAAATTACAATATAATATGCAACATATAAAAAAGAGTTGTTTTTTTTTTTTTTTTAAGATGTGGGATGAAAGTACATTAACTCTTCTTGGAGAGTCAGTGAATAATTTAAAGAAGAGTTTGTCATTGACCTGGAGCTTTAATGACTAAAAATAACTAGCTAGAACTTTTGTTTCTGGTAACAGTTCTGTTTAAGTAACTGGATTACCTCCCTTGCAAAACAAAAAATAAAAAAAACAGTAAGGGTGTGGTGGTGATAGCAGTGATGGGGTGGGGGGACTCTTCTTAAATGCACCAATGAGCTGGAAGAAATAAAATAGCTCTCTTGCCAAAAACTAAGGGAAGGAGAGTAGCCAGAGAGGTATAGAAATAGTGATAGATGGCTTGCAGCCTCCTGGCATTTGTATATCTTGGTAAAGTTGAAACTTTGGTTCTTTTTTTTTTTTTAAAGATTTTATTTATTTATTTGAGAGAGAGAGAGAATGAGAGAGAGCACATGAGAAGGGGGAGGGTCAGAGGGAGAAGCAGACTCCCCGCCGAGCAGGGAGCCCGATGCGGGACTCGATCCAGGGACTCCAGGATCATGACCTGAGCCGAAGGCAGTCGCTTAACCAACTGAGCCACCCAGGCGCCCGAAACTTTGGTTCTCATTGTTTCACAGCACATAAGAACAGAATGCAAAATTCAGAGCATTCCCAAAAGTAAAGACTCATAGGAGACCCTTCTCATCTCAGGATGAAAGTGTTAAGGGTGAACCAAATATAAACCTCTCCACCTTCAATCAAATAGGAAACACAAGCAAAAATTGGCTTTATTGAACCTTAATGCGGAGTAGAAAAGGAGGAAAAAAAAAAACCACTATTGTGAACATATTTCCTCATTAAAATAGAAGTTTTAAAAACATTAAGCGTTCTGTTCTTTCTTTCCTGGGCTGTTTATGCCCTCTATTTGATTAGACTATAGATAAGCGAAGGCCCAGATAGAGCCCAGCTGGCCTGGTGTTGGCGGCTGTCATGAGCTACCATATGATCCAGCAATTGCACTACTGGGTATTTACCCCAAAGATACAAATGTAGGGATCCGAAGGGGTATGTGCACCCCGATGTTTATAGCAGCAATGTCCACAATAGCCAAACTGTGAAAAGAGCCAAGATGTCCATCGACAGATGAATGGATAAAGAAGAGGTGGTATATATATACAATGGAATATTATGCAGCCATCAAAAGGAATGAGATCTTGCCCTTTGCAACGACGTGGATGGAACTGGAGGGTATTATGCTGAGCAAAATAAGTCAAACAAGAAAGACATGTATCATATGACCTCACTGATGTGAGGAATTCTTAATCTCAGGAAACAAACTGAGGGTTGCTGGAGTGGGGGTGGGGTGGGAGGGATGGGCTGACTGGGTGATAGACACTGGGGAGGGTATGTGCTCTGGTAAGCGCTGTGAATTGTGCAAGACTGTTGAATCACAGATCTGTACCTCTGAAACAAATAATGCAATATATGTTAAGGAAAAAAAAAAGAAGAAGAAGATAGCAGGAGGGGAAGAATGAAGCGGGGGAAATCGGAGGGGTAGACGAACCATGAGAGACGATGGACTCTGAAAAACAAACAGGGTTCTAGAGGGGAGGGGGGTGGGAGGATGGGTTAGCCTGGTGGTGGGTATTGAGGAGGGCATGTTCTGCTTGGAGCACTGGGTGTTATGCACAAACAATGAATCATGGAACACTACATCTAAAACTAATGATGTAATGTATGGGGATTAACATAACAATAAAAAAAAAACTATTGCCAAGTGTCTGAAAACTTAACTATTCTCTGTCTTTGATAACTACTCAGACACTCAGGGACACCAGAACAAGTTGGAGGTGGTCATCAAATTGTTTGAATGAGATGAATGAGGGGTATGTTTGGGGTTCTGTTAAGATACTATTTCACAGATATTAATTTGTCTTGAGCACAGACTATAGATCTAGTCCTGCATTAGCTGCTCTTTGTCACTGGTGAATAATAATACAATGACTTGATTTATATTAAAATAAATACAAACTGATACTATTTTATTTTGCAGATTCAGTAAAATTTAGCAGGGAGAGTAATGCAATTGATCTATGTCAACTCTCATTGTCTATAAGTCCAACAACCAATATTTGTTTATGACTCTTTTTTTCATTTATTTGTTCAGTAATTTAATTTATTTATATCCGTAATTTGCTCCATAAAACATTTTACTTCGAAAAAAATTATACAGTTAGAAATTACTTACAATTAGTATTAAAAGATTATAGGGGAAAACGGTATAAGGCAAGGAAAAATATGATTTTGGATCAATATTGACCAACTATAAAATTGAGACAGAAATAATTAATCCACTATACAATTGCTGTTCTTGAGCGATCATTTAAATGCTAACCTTCCTGGCATTTAATGCTTAGAGAAAATTTGTATCTCAAGACTTATGAGGAAAAGAAATGTTGATTTAACTTTTTTGGTTCAGTGGCTTTGTTTAAACAAAATACTTTTGTATTCCAGAAGGTAAACTTCTCTGCCCATTGCCCTCTGTTATACACTTTTTCTGTCATGAGCTCATTCCACCTACATCTGGTTATATCCTCCCTTCTAAATTTTGGACTTCTGTACATTTCCCATGGGATCTTTCACAACAATCTGCATTTCAAGATATCTGAAACAATCATTTTCCTGACTTTCTCCCAATAGATCCTGTTTTTCTTTACTATATGTTAGAGCTGAGTCCTTCCCACTAGCAACCTTACTAGATGAATGCCTTCGCTTCCTTACCCCATGCTATCACTTTAAACCAAGCACCAAGCACCGCCTATTTTGCCTTTATTTTGCCTGCTTATTTTATTGTATTTTATTTTTTTCACAAATAAGATGTTTTATTTGTCACCATTAAAAATGAATTTTAAACAGATTCGTGGACTGGTCGCTCATATCCATCAGCTCGTTCAACTTTAGCACCGGTCTCATCCCCAGTAGTTTTCCAGAACTGCCGCCTTTCCTAAGGCGCTTGTTCTTGCCAACCGCCACAGCGCTGCTCAAGGGGCCAAAAGGGCGGAAATGAAACCATGTGAGAACTTAAGCGTACTCTTGCCTGCTTATTTTAAATAAGTGCATTCTTCTTCAGGCCGGAACTCTAGTTCTAAACAACATCTTTCCCTGTCTCCATTCTCATAATTTCTCTAACAGCCACTAAGGTGATCTATGCAAAATACTTTGCAACTCTCTTCCCTAAAACTCCGATGGACCACAGCACTTACTGAATACAACTACTTAACACGGTATGCAACATCAACCATGCCATTGCCGGAATAGATCTTCAGTCCTAACGTTCTCCACTCCCTTCAAACTACAAGAAAGCCAAATTACTCTTATAGTTGCTCATGCATGATAAGATGCAATTCTTACATGTGTACCTTTGATTTTGCTTTTTCCTCTGTTTACGATTCATGCTTTCCCTTTTCCCCACATCGCCTCCATTTCCACCAAGAGATACCCACCTCGTCCTACAGGTCCTTACACAGGTAATTATTTTTCCAAGAATCGATTTACAGTCTTCCAGGCTAAGCACCACTCTACTACCAAATGCATTTATCTTCCATTGCCCTTAACTTTTTAAATATCTTATTATTTGTCTATCTCACAAATTAGATTGTGAACTATTGTGGATGCTATTTAAGTCCCGTTCTTCTTTATGTCTTCTTTATATCTTCAGCCACTAACACATTTTAGAACATAGAGAAAACAAAGAGTATAATTTTGAGTGAGTGAATGAGAAGAGATACCCTTGTTTACTTATCTCAGTATGATTAAATTTGTTATAATTTGAGTTTACTGCTTATTTGAAATGTGCTATCACTTGTAAAATAGATTCTGCTCACATGTTTTTATTTTGCATAGAGTATTTCCAAAAAATAGCATATCTTGCTATCATTCATTCTGTTCATTTTATTAATGTATGTAGTGTAAATAAATTGAGTACATGAAATAGCATAAATATATTCTTGCAAGCTTGTATTTGTAAGCATTGAGAGCTTAATTCAATTCTGATCTTTCAATTTTTTTCTTTAATATAACTTATTAAATCTCTCTATATTGCCATGAATACTACTCTTCACAATTGTGAGGGTTTGGGAATCTTTGAGATTCTGTATACCTACTGTTAAAGGAAATCTAATGAATCTATGTATCCACAGGAAAGGAATCTGATGAATTCCATAAACAAGATGATATAATCCAGGTGCACGTGATCAGGTAAGAGATTAGTGCCATGGGGAGAATGCTGGCCATGAATTAACTCAGCAGCCTTAAGATGGCCCAGGAGCTTCTACCTATGTTGCTCCTGGGGTGAGATTTAAACCAAAGAAATCAGAGAAATAAAAATACATATGTTGTTTCTTTTTTATTTTAAATCATTTTAGACTTACAGAAATTTTCAAAAATCATGGAGTTCCTGTATATCCTTCCCTCAGCTTCCCTTAATGCTAACACCTTTAAAAAATATATATTTATTTATTGAGAGAGAGAGAGAGAGAGAGCATTGGGGGTGGGAGGGGGGAGAGGCGGGGGAGGAGGACAGACTCCCCACCAAGCAGGGAAGCCCTACACAGAGCTCAGTCTCTGGACCTTGAGACCATGACCTTAGCCAAAGGCAGCCACTTAACCCAGTGAGCCACCCAGGCACCCCTGTTAACACCTTTTATAATCACAGTACACAACCTCATAAAAAGTAACATTGTTACAGTAATATTAACTGAACTGTAGACTTTATTCAAAGTTCATTAGTTTCTCCACTGGTCATTTTTCTGTTCCAGGGCCCAATCTAGAATCTCATAATAGATTTAGTTGTCATGTTTTCTTAGTTTCCTTTAAGCTGTGACAGTCCTTCAGTCTTTCTTTTCTTTCATGACTTGGCACTTTGAGGAGCACAGATCAGTTATTTTGCAAAATGTCCTTCAAGTTGGATTTGTCTATTTTTTTTTCTTTTTTAAAGATTTTATTTATTTATTTTACAGAGAGAGAGAGAGCGAGAGAGCTGTGCACAAGCAGGGGGAGGGGCAGGCTCCCCACTGAGCAGGGAGCCTGACATGGGTCCCAGTCCATTGGAGGATCCTGGGATCATGACCTGGGCCGAGGGCAGATGCTTAACCAACTGAGCCACTCAGGCGCCCCGGTCTAATGTTTTCTTATGATCAGATTGAGGCTATGCAATTTTGGCCAGAATGCCAAAGAAGTGAGTCTTCTTATGCATCCTGTCACAGGGAAGATGTTAGTGATGTGTCTTACTACTTTTGATCACTTATTCAAGTAGTGTCTGCCAGACTTCTCGACCATATGTTACATATCCCCCCCCAGGGTAATTAAAAAATTCTTTTGAAAGATATATTTTGAACTTTAAGGAACCTTTATTCTCCTCAAACTTGTGTTCACTAATTTTATCATCCACTGGACATTCTTGCCTGCGACAGTTATTATTGTGGTATTCTAATGGTGATTGTCTATTTTCCCCATTCCTCTGTTCACTAACTGAATTTTTTCTGTAAGGAAAATATTCATGAATTGAAATTCTTCTGTAAGGGAAACTTGCCTTTTCTACTGTTCATTTACTTATATTAGTATGAATTTTGGATATTTATTTAATTCTATAAGGTAGGATATAAATGCTATTGCTATTTGATTTGTTGCTAAACTTGTTCCAGCTAGCAGTTGGGATCACTTTTAGGTTGGCTATCATGCTTTTTAAATATGCCTCCATGTTATTTTTGTGGACTTCCTTACTTTCTGACACTACAGGATGTTTCTGGCTCATTTTGTTCTTTCTTTAACTCAGCTCTGGAATCGACCAATTCTCAAAGGAGCCGTGGTTCCTTTTACTGGAAAATGATATTTAAAAGCCAATATTTGGGATCTTTACATGCTCCATGCTCAGTGCTACTGTTGTGTGTCACTTTTTCTGGGCCTTCAGTAGATAGAGCTAGTAGATATAAGTACAGATACTAAGTCATACATATTTATATTAATATATATGTTTGTGTTTGTGTTTGATTAACACTAGCCTTACAAAATGAGATAGGAAGTGTTCATTTTTCTTCTACTTTTTTGGGAAAATTGGGTAGAGTTGATGTTATTTTGTTCATAAATGTTGGTAGAATTCACCAGTGAAATATGGTATTTCCTTTAGGAGAGTTTTTAACTAAAGATGTAATTTTTTTATGCATATATTACACACATATTCTAGGCAAGAAGTGGAAGGAAGAACAAAAAATGTTTCTCAGATATCTGTCTTAATTTTAAGAAGCATTTTCAGAAATCCAACACAACAAATTCGGTCTATAGTTCATTGAGGAAACATTAGTTTCATAATCATGTGTAACTGCAATGGAGTCTTGGAGATGTATCTCTATCTGGATACATTGCCACAAATGCAGGAGTTTTGTTAGTAAGTTGGAAGGAGAGAATGGCATTGGTAAGGCAACTCGTTTCTTCCCCTTGGTAATATTAGTAATTGCCTAAACAAGGTAGAACTCTATATTAACTACAGAGGGTCTGAAGTACCAATGGATCAGTCTTGATGAGGTGTTCAATAAATATTTAAAAATAATAAACTGGAGCACAAACTTCAGATAAAAATGGAAAAAATGGCTCTGTGAATTACAACAGCATTCTGACATTATGAGGATGCGTAAAGGTTAAGGAAGAAAGTCTAGGCTGAGAAAACATAACTAGTAGAGCGCTTAATCTAAACAACAACCAAAGCTGTGACACAGAAGCATAGTGTAATAATTAATTTCTACTGACTGGTTTCCAGTAGAGACTTCTTATAACTCCTGACACGTTCAAGAATACCAGTTACAGAGGAAAAATGTTTATCTGTGTAAACAGTGGATAGACACCTTTTTTTTTTTTTTTTTAGGTTCTTATTTATATTGTAGAAACTGGAGTGTGGAAATCTAGTAAGACAACCCTTTATTCTCTTTTTATGCCTAGTGTTCTGAAATATCACAATGATATGCTTTGGTGGGGGTCTTTCTTATTTATTTTGCTATGCATTCGTTGGACTCCTTCCATAATTTCTTTTATTACTACTTTGATAATTTCCTCTGCATATTTTATGTGGAAACATATTATTTCAATATTTTACCTCCAAACAGGTCTTCTATTTTGTTTTCTTCTCTACTATTTTACTTTTTGTAGCTTTCTTTTCTTTTTTCTTTTTAAAAGATGGTCCCAAATTTACCATCAATTAAACTTTAATTTTTTCTATCATATTTTACACAATATTGTATCTACTTTTAGTATTATATATATTTAAGTTTTATTTTCAAGGCTTTTTACTCTCTTATCTTTGTGTTTTATTTTTCTAGACATCCTACTCTTATTTAAGAACGTAATAATGTCTTTTATATTTGAGGATATTATTAACTATGTTACACAAATATGTTTCATTTTTCTTGCTTTCTGTATTTCTTTGTTATATTTTAGTTTTTCTCCACCTCCTTTTTCTTTTGTAAAAACTTTTGAAATGCTCAGTTATTCTTGTATATTTGCCATGTTTAGGAATAGTCTTTGTTTTCTTGGATAGGGTTTGTCAATAAAGTGGCTAATATTAAGGTGATCTAGGGGTAATCAACCATTTTTGATGAAAGATTCTCAAATGCTAGGGTTGGTGGTACATGTCTCTTAGGCTTTCCAGTTTTTCCAGAAAGGATTCTTTTATTACCAGAGGGTTTTGAGGGTGGAAGCAAGCATTCTGGAAGCTAATCAAGAGAAATGCTGGGTTTTTACCTTTCAATATACAGAATTATAATTTATTTTCTTTCCTTCTTTCAGCTAAGCATGTTTTCCTAAAGTTTAGAATCTCTTGTTCAATTTCCATTGACAATAATGCTTGTCCTCTATTGCTGTGAAGTGGTCAATCCCTAGGCTGTTTGCGTTGGAGGTAACGTATTTGGAATCCAACTATAACTTAAATTATCTTTCACCGATTTTCTTCTTAGTCCCATTCAATAACATATTTTCAGAAGTACCGTTACCTAGATTTTTTATGACATTCTTGGATTTTGTGGCACAAAGAATTTTACATGTTGTTGGCTTTCTGTACTGCAGGTTCTTATTTAAAAAAAAGAAGAAGCTTTAATCTAAGTCAATTATCACTCATCCATCTGCAGAACATCATAAACAAATAATTTGACATTTCTCATCTACTCTGGTCACCTCTAAGTTCTCATTGTCCTTGTCTCTTTATACTGTTTTTATTGTATTATAAGAGTAGGATTTGAGAATGGAGTAGATAAACATGTTTTATCCTCCAGCTCTAACTGCAATTATGAATAGATGTGATTTTTTTCCTCATTAATTTTTTTCTTTGTAAGCCTCATATCAAGCATCAGCGCAGGTTTGCTGCCACAGAAACATGAGGAAAAATGGTAAAAAGGCCAATTCTGTCTTTATAAACCCCCTGCAGTATTTCCTAATGGTTTTAATAATTATGTGTGGGAAAACATTTTACATATCTAAATCCTAGCTCTTCTATTATCAGTAGGTCAAGATATGTTCTATAACTTTGATTTGTGAAAATGAATATTGGTGTTATTATCATTTCTCTTCCCTAAGGATTAGCATAATTTTTAAGACCGTGAAGGAGAGGGAAGAAAACCAGAAACATAAAGAAGAGGTGGGGGTAATGGAGTGCTTGAGAGTGTGTCTGTGCCTAGTCTCCCTTAAGCCTTCTTGTCACTGTGGCAAGGATATGATGTGACCTCTAGGAACATTTAGTGAAATCTGAAAGTGGAGAGAATTTTGTTTCCTGACTCCCTGCTAGTACTCTGGAAGGTGAGAACTTTGCAGAATTTCCCAGCACCACTTTGGTATGACAGCATTAGGGATGTGTGCAGAACAGGAGCAGAAAGGACCTGACACAGATGTACCAAAGTTCTTGTTAACCTAGAGCTGGATGAGGAAAGAGCTAAATATTCCTGTGACGCTCAGAAACATGGATAGTTTAATAAAAGGGAGAGCTTGCAGATATTAAAGGAGCCTTAGCTGCATAGATTCTGCCCCTAATGACCAGTTGGGAGGACAGCCATCTTAGTAGATGCTACTATGGATAAAGAGAGCCACCCAGAACCAAACGTATCTAGACCTCAACCAGATCCCAAATGGGCAGGCTCCACTGATGACCAGATGCTTTCCTTGATGTTGTAACAGAATGTAAACTTCAGAAACATAAACACTGTACTAGGAAGGCAAAACAACTAGGCAAATATCTTGAAATAACTGAATTGAAGCTTATACAGGACAAGAAATAATAGAGCAAGTTCATTTATGTCAAATTGACTACAGTAAGTTTTTTTTTTTTTTTGCATTTTGCAAAAATGAAAAAGTTTAGATTAAGTTATCAAAAATAACTTTTCCCACCTAGTTGCTGTTGTTTTGTTTATTTGTTTGTTTGTTTTTAAGATTTTATTTACTTATTTGAGAGCACAAGCAGGGTGGAGGGGCAGAGGGAGAGGGAGAAGCAGACTCCTTGCCAAGCAGGGAGCCTGATGCAGGGCTTGATCCCAGGACCCAGAGATCATGACCTGAGCTGAAGGCAGATGCTTAACTGACTGAGCCACCCAGACGCCCTGTTGTTGTTATTTTAAAAATCATACCTGCTGTGTGTCATACCCAGAGAAGTGAATATGCTGGGAGGATTACAAAATGAGCATCAGATAAAAAAAATTGTGATTTGAACATGAGGGTGTTCAAACACTGCTAATAAGTACAAGGCAGAAATGCGGTTAACAGAACAGGGTGTGATAGTTGATTTTGTGCATCAGCTTGAAGGGTGTTTTTGGATGTGATTAACACTTAAATGGGTGAACTTTGAGTAATGCTCTCCATTATGTGAGTAGGCCTCATTTAATTACTTGAAGGCCTGAATAGAACAAAAAGACTGGCCTTTCTGGGCAAGAGGAAATTCTCCATTTGACTGCTTTCTGACTAGACCTGGAAAGTCATCTCCCCTGAGTCTCTGATTTCTAGCCTTTGGGCTGGAACTGTACCATCAGCTCTCCTGAGTCTGGAGCCTCCTGTCCACACTGCAGGTTTTATACTTGCCAGCCCCCATAATCATGTGAGCCAACTCTTTATATTAAATCTCTTTCTATATATGGAATCCTATTGGTTTTGTTTTTCTGGAGAACCCTGACTAATGCATGGGATTCATCCACTTTTATTTAACTATCGAATGACAGATAGTCAATCACTTGATATTTGCTATATCATGCTAAGATATGGTACATGATATAAATAAACATGAACTGTTTAGATAATCATAAAAATTTCATATGAAAATTTTAAAATAAGTTGATAATGCAAGATTAAGGTGTGTTCAAGGTATCTTAAATTTAAAAATCTTGATGTCATGTGGTGCCACCATATCTTCTCATAAAATAGTACCAGAAATCTCTGTCAAGAGTGAATTTAGGATTAGAAGGATCACTTGTGTAACCCAGTATGACATTTCCTATGCTCTCATAGAGATGATTTCATTTGGCAAAAAGATTTATGCTGCCTCTAAGAACACAAGGCAGATGACAAGCACTGCTAATAATTGATATGGTCACTGTTCAGATAGCAAGCCAGGATTCAGAAAAGAGCTCTTCCATTTGCCCAGGCTCTGTCCCACAGAGCAGCAGAACAACAGATCAATTCAGTCGATTTCACCCCACATCCAAATGATTTGTGGAGAAATTGAGCCATTTTTAAATCTTACATTAGATTAAAATATTAATTTGGTAGTTTAAAAACTTGTATTAATACTAATATGTAAGATAATTTTATTACACTGTAAAACATGGTGAATGCTGGAATGTCATTCTTCTGATGAAAGATAACTTTTTAAAATAATAATCACTTGAATATAATTAGCAAGTTGATGCAAACATAGGAATGTAATTTGCCTCATAAGTACACAGAAATTTTCAAGAACATATGACGATAGAAAGAAAAGAAAAAGCTACCTCTTTGAAAGACACTGCAAATGGTAACATCCAGATGTCATAAGCTTTAAACATGGAGTGATCTATTTTTATAACTTTTTCCATCTCTATACAAACGCAAGGAAAGACTTAAAAATTATATTCAATAGAGGTAATTAAGGGAAAAGTAAATTTATTTTTGTGAGAATATTCCCCTTGGATTTATATGGTGATGTATAATTTCAACAAACACAAATAAAATACTTTAAGACAAAGATTCTCTGCAGAAATTGTTTATAACTTCACCAACTGGATCACTAAGTTTGTAACACACACTTACATTATCCCGCATTGAAGACATCCTCATGCATATCGCATTATGCATCACCACTCTTGTATTTTCTCTGACCCACTGTTATTTTCCTTCCGTAGGTACCTCTGCTTTAGGTGATAATTGGATATAGTTGAAAATTTTTAAATGTGATTAATAGGGAATGTTGTTTAACTATGTTTCCTTCCTTGTTTTTTTTTTGTTGTTGTTTTGTTTGTTTTTATCTCTTTGATGATAAGTCAATTAAATTGACTTCTATGAGTACACAGTAAAACTACTTAAAATGGTTTCTTGAAGAAAACAGAATTTATGTCTGTTTTGTTTCCTACATCCTACACTCTAAATGTTGTCCAACTCCACATAAAACCTCATCGTGTTCTATTTTTTCTGTACAGATATTCAGTGGCCAGTGATGGCCAAATTATTAAGTCTCTATCCTGAAGACAAGAAAATCCTATTTTTGGTATAGATCCAAAATATCTCCCTGGATGGTAAAGTGCATTTTTGTTTTGCTTGGCTGTGGCTAACAGTGAAAATTGGTGGTGACATTACCTTTTTTCAGAGGGAAGGCTGTATTTCCAGTATTTAAAATTTTTTAAACCACTTGCTGAAACTAAGATAGACATGTATGTTTAAATGATGCCTGCCTAAAGGGTAGAGTTTCTTAGTGTCAGTTTTATGATTTTAGGAATAATGCATTTGATACTATATTCCAGTAACACCTGCTGTAATGTAAATGTGCTCAGTTTACAAAATACATTAAGGGATGAAATAATTTCTGAAAAAGGAATTGAAGCCCAACATGTATAAAATAAATTCTGGAGTAAATAGAATTCTTAATAAAAATATAAAGCTTCTAACACCTAAGGCACTTAAAGTTAACATACCAGTCAACATTGTTTAGTGCTTAATGTATGTCAAGATACAGGAGGAAGAACATGCTGTTAGGACTCTTCTGAGTGAAAAGGTTTAGTTCCTGCAAGGAGCTGCCCTTAAAGCTTGACTTTCACTTTAGTTGAATGAATGCCCTTTTACCGCTCCTTCCCTCTAAATACAAATCTGAAACAGTATTTCAGAAGAAAATCTAAAGAGGAACAGTAAGAAGCCAGTGCAGGCCAGGGGAATCAACAGTAATTACTCTTTGCGTTGTTTTCATTGTTTACATGAGAATAATCAATTGACCACTTGGAGTAATCAGGCAGTCAGCAGGGAATCTCTCCACTCTGGACAAGTCAGTGAAGATACAGCCCTGACTAGCATCCTGTCCTCTGGGGCTCTCTGACTCTGGGTGGGAGCCACTGCAACTCACATCCTCTCTTGACCCATCTGAACCTAGCCAACATAAAGAGCCAAATCTCATCACTCAACTCAGCCTGTGTGACTTCCCTCATAAAATTATAAATTTGAACCACATAAAATTGCTATTTTACAGGTCAAAAACAGTAAAAAAAATCAGCAATTTTTGACAGATCAGTAATATGTTTCCTTTTGATGTAATAAAGCAATTGACACCTCTTTCAGGTGTCATTCAGTCCAGTGGCCTCATTAGAATGTTAACTCTGCAGCTCGAGGCTTGTGCCACCAGAATTATTTTTTGTATACTAATAAAGTATTTCAAATAGTAGAGAGTCTTATAATCAAATTATTCAATAACTTATTACTATAAGTCAAAATTCTCTGAGTTTGTTCAATTTTATAGTGCTCACAAGGGGAGTTTAGAGGAGAACTGATCTGTTTATAAACATGTATTTATTATTTGATATCTAGACACTCATAAGCCGTCAATGAATGTTAAGTATAATTTTCACAGTTATTATTGAGTATTTTTCTGGTTTAAACTTTCTATCAGAAAATTACTACTAGATTAAATTTAAATCAAAATCATATATGAAGCAGCTATAAATATAAAGTGGCATCTCAAGAAATAAGTAGATTGATATTTGGAAAAATCTCAGTACTTTGTGGCAGGTTGGAAAAAAATGAGACTCCCTAAAATTCTGTCGGTGGAGCTTTGAGATTACAGGATAATCATGCAGTTTGGGGTTTTGAAGCAGGCAGATACATTTTTGAAGTAAATTATTTGTATTGGGAGTCATAAAAAAATCAGGATGCACAACAAAAAAGAATTTATCATTATTAACAAAACTTTCAAAAGTACTTCCTAATAGGGCATGCTTTTAATGATTATTGGGATACATATAAGATATTGATGTCTTTCAAATGCTGATGTGTATGTAACATTGGTCTTCTATTTTAACCAGACAAATGACATTAAGTGAGTTACATCTGTATATACCAAAAAAGGCAACAGCGTTCTTGGTTTTTCCCTTGCAGTTTGAAATCAGGAGGGGGCCAGTAACAAAACGAGCTTTTAAAATTCCACTCTCCACTAATCTTTATTGACCTATGTCCTTTTTTAATTGGCCTGGCCAATAACTAATCCACTCTTTGTTTTAAAAATTCAACTCAAGAAGATATAACCAGGGACACCTGAGTGGCTCAGTCAGTTAAGCGTCTTCCTTCAGCTCAGGTCATGATCCCAGGGGCCTGGGATCGAGCCCCGCATTGGGCTCCCTGCTCAGCGGGGAGTCTGCTTCTCCCTCTCCCTCTGCCTGCTGCTCCCCCTGCTCCTTCTCTCTCTGACAAATAAATAAATAAATAAAATCTTTTTTTTTTTTAAGAAGATATAACCAACTCTCTCAATACATTTGGTGGCATTTAGTTTTAATGCTTGTGTCAGGCATTTCTTTTTATACATTTTGGGGCAGTAAGGTTTACTCTTTGGCTGCTTCCCTGTGTATGTGACCTACACTAGTTAGTCAAACTCTGAGGCACAGACACTGTGAACTTCACGTACAGTCTGCTGTCTGGCAGGACAGTGAGAAGTAGATCACACTCGCAGGGTTCGACCCTCAGTGAGGGAGGATTACTTAAGATTCAGTGCTGAAGTCAGAAACAATAATGTAGTTAAGGAAAGAGGATCTACTCCTGTAGCCATATGTGAAGGCCAGTGGGCCCTCTGAAGACAATGGCTACAAGGCGAGTGCAGTGGGAAGAGCTTCACTGTTGCACAAGGAGAAATAATTGACCAGTCGAAACCAGCGTTAGCTTGTCAGTTCTGGGTCCAATGGACATGGTGCAGCTCTGTGCAGGGTGACTGATGGTTTAATGCCAGGTACGCTTTGAATTTTAGGAACTGTGTTGGCCCTTGAGTCAGTTAGCTTGAGTCTAGGAGAGCATGGTTGAGTCCTCAGAGCAAACTGTAACAGTTTTCTATTGACTTTAACTAATTTTCAACAACTAATTGTCCACTTAAGACTATCTTTAATTTTTCATACTTTACAGGCTGAAGGTTTTGGAAATTGGCTACCTCATGAAGCCTCACTTTCTTTAACTGAAGTAATTGAGCTGCCCTGATTGATCTGATTAATAGGAATTTTAAGCAGGTACACAGAGTGCATTGTTTCTATCTTCATATTAGATGGGTTTGAATTAGGAGCCTGATATCTTTAAATAAGAAAAATAAGAACGCTTTAAAATGATAAAAGTTGGAATCAACAATGAACATGTAACTGTTATGATTATTTGTGCACAAAATAACATGGGTATCAGCATTTGTAAAGTAAGAAATAGAGGTACTTCAAGGAGAAGTTGAAACAAACCCAATCACCCCTCTCAGTTATTGTTCAACATTATTAGAATATAGAAGCAATCAGGGGCACTTGGGTGGCTCAATCGTTAAGCGTCTGCTTTCGGCTCAGGTCATGATCCCGGGGTCCTGGGATCGAGCCCTGCATTGGGCTTCCTGCTCAGCGGAGAGCCTGCTTCTCCCTCTCCCACTCCCACTGCTTATGTTTCCACTCTTGCTGTCTCTGTCCCTGTCAAATAAATAAATAAAATCTTTAAAAAAAAAAGAATATAGAAGCAATCAGTAATATAATTTAAAAGTTAAATATAATTTGTATACTTAGCAAACACTGTATCACTGAAATAGTAAAAATATTTTCAAATGCCTATAGAAACTTTAAAAATTTGATATACATTTGATTATAAAAACCCAGGTAGTCTAAAAGTAGGTAAGTCTACATGCCTAAAATAAAATACTATTAAATACTAAAACAGAAATCGAATACTGCATTAAAAAATAATCTTTTTAAAGTTAAACAGACCATTTTTGCCAAATTTAAAGAGAATATTACAAAATGTTTGATAAATAAATTAAATGAATAGACTACACTTAATTACCTCTAGGATTTAGCAAATTCAGTGCTCAGAGAAAAATTCATAGCCCTAAATATTTATATTTATTTATATTAGTAAACAAAAATAAAAGTTATTGAATAAAGCTTATAAATCAAAAGATTATAAAAAGAAAACTAAAGAACAGAATACAAATAAAAGGTGAACTTAATTAATTATAAAACTTTAAAAAAGTGGAACTAATGGATATGTACAAGTATTGGTGTATTGAGAAAAAAGACACAGTAGAAGTTAATATTTATTTCCATTATATTTCTTTTTTTTTACAATATTAGTAGTAATTAACAACTAGGAATTTCAGTTTATAAAATTACCGTACTCAAAATGGATCATACACCAAAAACATATCATCTAAAACTATAAACCTTTAGAAGAGATCTTATTTTTTTATTTTGTTAACCAAAGATTTATTCAACTTAATACCAAAAGCAGGATTTATTAAAAAAAAGGTAGATTTTTTTTGAAGTGCTTCTGCTCTTAAAATACACTGTAAAGAGAGTCAAAAGAAAATATGGATTAAATTATTATAATAATAATAAAGTTTACTCAAAAACTTAAGCTGCTGTGGACATTTGAATGTATACAAAATGTATTGGAATTTGCTTTCATTTCTTTTGGGTAAATTGAAGAGGAAGAGATTGGGCATATATTAAGTATGTGTTTAACTTTCTGGAAAACTGCTAAACTGACTTCCAAAGATAGTAATCTTATATTCCCAGCAGCAATGTAAGAGTATTCCAGTCGTTCCATATCCTTACTAATATTTAACAGGATCATTTCTAATAGATGTGTTGTGGTGTCTCATTATGGTTTTAACTGGCATTTTCATAATGACTAATGCTGTCAAATATCTCTCCCTCTGCTCACTTGGTATCTTCCCTGGTGAAGTAGCTGTTCAAATCTTATGTGTTTTTAAATTAGATTTTTCCATTTTTATTACTTAATTCTGAGTTATTTATATACTCTGTATACAAGTGTTTTATCAGATATGTAATAGCAAATTGATTCGAAGGGGTACGTACACCCTGATGTTTATAACAGCAATGTCCACAATAGCCAAACTGTGGAAAGAGCCAAGATGTCCATTGACAGATGAATGAATAAAGAAGATGTGGTATATACATACAATGGAATATTATGCAGCCATCAAAAGGAATGAAATCTTGCCATTTGCAATGACGTGGATGGAACTAGAGGGTATTATGCTGAGTGAAATAAGTCAAACAGAGAAAGACATGTATCATATGACCTCACTGATATGAGGAATTCTTAATCTCAGGAAACAAACTGAGGTTTGCTGGAGTGGTGGGGGGTGGGAGGGATGGGGTGGCTGGGTGATAGACATTGGGGAGGGTATGTGCTCTGGTGAGCGCTGTGAATTGTGTAAGACTGTTGAATCACAGACCTGTACCTCTGAAACAAATAATACAGTATATGTTAAAAAAAAGAAGAAGAAGAAGAAGATAGCAGGAAGGGAAAAATGAAGGGGGGGATATCGGAGGGGAGACGAACCATGAGAGACTATGGACTCTGAGAAACAAACTGAGGGTTCTAGAGGGGAAGGGGGTGGGGGGATGGGTTAGCCCGGTGATGGGTATTAAAGAGGGCACATACTGAATGGAGCACTGGGTGTTATACACAAACAGTGAATCATGGAACACTACATCAAAAACTAATGATGTAGGGGGTGCCTGGGTGGCTCAGATGGTTAAGCGTCTGCCTTCGGCTCAGGTCATGATCCTGGAGTCCCGGGATGGAGTCCCGCATCGGGCTCCCTGCTAGGCGGGGAGTCTGCTTCTCCTTCCTCTGACCCTCCTCCCTCTCCTGCTCTCTGTCTCTCATTCTCTCTCTCTCAAATAAATAAATAAAATCTTTAAAAGAAAAAAAAAACTAATGATGTAATGTATGGTGACTAACATCATAAAATAAAATTAAAAAAAAAAAAAAAAGCAAATCCTCTTACAATGGCACCCAAAACAGTAAAAGAGTTAGGCACAAATTCACTCAAGGAGAAGCAAGACTTGTATACTGAAAAGCATAAAATATTGCTGCAAGAGATTAAAGACCAAATGGGGGGAAAAAAAAAACTGTACACATGCATTGGAAGATTTAATGTAGTTCATATGGCAATATTACTCAAAGGGATCTACAGATTCAATACAATTCTATCAAAATTCTTTCCTCTGCATTTTCTAAATTCTGTCAATCCCTTACAGCACATTTCCTTTCAGACATTGTATTTTCATCTCTTAAAGATAGAGAGGGTCTTGTTTATATTTTCTATTTATCTGTTTAACATTTTCAACTGATGGAAAACAGTTATAATAGAAGTTTCAATATCCTTAAAAAAAAAAAAGAAGCCTTATAGAACCATTTGACTTTTCAACTTGTGTATATGTTACTTTAATAAACACAAAAGACAGACCCTGAATAGCCAAAGCAATCTTAAGAAAGAACAAAGCTAGAGACATCATACTTTCAGATTTCAAACTATACTACAAAGCTATAGTAATCAAAACAGTATGGTACTCTGAAAAACAAACTGAGGGTTCTAGAGGGGAGGGGGTTGGGAGGATGGGTTAGCCTGGTGATGGGTATTAAAGAGGGCACGTTCTGCATGGAGCATTGGGTGTTATACACAAACAATGAACCATGGAGTGCTACATCAAAAACTAATGATGTATGGTGATTAACATAACATAATAAAAAAAAATAATAATAATAAAAAAATAACCAAAACCGAAAACCACATAAATGTTCATCAACTGGTGAGTGAAAAAATAGATTGTTGTATATCCATATAATGGAACATAACTCAGCAATAATAAAGAACTATTGTTATACACAAAAACATGGATGAATAATCGACATAATTATGCTAAGTATAATTATGAGTATAATACACACAAAAGTGTGTATATTGTATATTTCCATTAATATAAAATTCTTAAAAATGTAAACTCATATATAATGATAGAAAACATGTTACTAGTTGCCTATGGAGAGAGTATGGGGATGAGGGCAAGGAGGGGCAAGAAGAAGGGATTGTAAAAAAGCACAAGAACGCTTTTAGAGGTTAATAGTTATATTCATTTTTTTGATAATCTGTATGGGTAGACAGATAGATTGTAGAAAGAGGACAGATTAATAGTTATAAGTATATATACATAGATGTCAAAACTTATAAAATTATATGCAACTCATTGAATGTCAATCATACTTAACAAGGTTGTTACAGAAACATTAAACCTGTAATGAGACCCTTTGCACTACCTGGTTGGCAAAGGTTTTACAGAATATTACCCAACTGGTTAAGCCATAGAAAAGTAAAGTCCCTGGGGCGCCTGGGTGGCTCAGTTGGTTGAGCGACTGCCTTCGGCTCGGGTCATGATCCTGGAGTCCCTGGATCGAGTCCCACATCAGGCTCCCTGCTCAGCAGGGAATCTGCTTCTCCCTCTGACCCTCCTCCCTCTCATGCTCTCTGTCTCTCATTCTCTCTCTCACAAATAAATAAATCTTAAAAAAAGAAAGAAAGAAAGAAAGAAAGAAAGAAAGAAAGAAAGAAAGAAAGAAAGAAAGAAAAGTAAAGTCCCACCCTTTCTTGTAGTTGTATGAATTCTTATGAACTCTAGGGTTAAAATTAGCTTTATAATAAAAAATAAATGAATTATCCTTATATATCAAATATATGAATTCCACTAACTATATTTATTCAATAGGATATTAGTGTAACGGGATATTAAAATGAGAATCTTTCTCTCTCAGTGGTAACTGAATTTTCAGACTTGAAACACAGCAACTGTTGCCATATCCCAAGACTAAATGTTAATCTGCCAGTATGAGAATATCTACAATACTATAAAATCCTTTAGGCCAGCATGAGTTGTCACTTGCCTGTGGGTATAAGAGTCGAGGTAAAAAGTTTGGAGAGGACTGTTAAGTTGGCATGTTGTACATGGTGCAGGGCGCTGACTGGCAGCTTTTAGTTTTTTTCTTTTTTTAAAGATTTTATTTATTTAACAGAGAGAGACACAGCGAGAGAGAGGGAACACAAGCAGGGGGAGTGGGAGAGGGAGAAGTAGGCTCCTGGCTGAGCAGGGAGCCCGATGCGGGGCTTGATCCCAGGACCCTGGGATCGCAACCTGAGCCCAAGGAAGATGCTTAAGGACTGAGCCACCCAGGTGCCCCAGCTTTTAGTTTTTTGTTTTGTTTTTTTTTCTTTTCTTTCCTTTTTTTTTTTTTGTTCATCTTAAGGGAAGTGAACGGGGATTCAAGGGAGCCACATAAACATCTTGACGTGTGCCTTGCCATTGTGGGCCGGTAGGACATGATATTTATAACTTAGTGGCTGCACTAATGATTGGATAGATGCTTTGCAGTGATTGAATAGATAAATCTCATGGGGCCAGGCTGCACTTTATCCTAGGGCAGGACTAAGACTTACTGTATTTTCTGCTGAACCTAATCAACCCCAAGTTATTTTTAAGAGAAGCCTAAACAGTAAGGGGGGTAGAACTAAAAATCAGCATCTAAAATTCAGCAGGGAAAGAATAGAGGAAAAAATTTCCATTAATATTTCATATACATAATCCTTATTATAATGTTCTACTCCCTGTGAAGTAATATTTAGCATTTTTGTCAGGATTACTTACATAGAGGAAAATGGTGGATTTTTGATTTATGAAAAGAAGCTTGAATATTTTCTTTTACCTACAACTATGAAAATAAATTAGGTATACACATGCTCAACGATGCACAAATGACAAGCACAGCCATACCAGATGCAAATGTGCATGACAACCAGAGGAAAGTCATTTTAAATAAGACAGCTGACTTTTTCATATGTACTCTAATTTTTAAAAACTGTTTCCAGTTACTGACTGATTTTTTTTTTTCTTCAGAGAATATATAGACCACTGATAATGCCATAGTCCTAGTAAAAGGGGAAATAAGCAAACCTGATTTTTCCCACCAAGAATGGACAGGCATTTCAACTTGGGATTTGGCCAGAAGTCTTTCGGGGAAAGAAAGAGCAACTTGCTTTTTTGCCAACTTTTAATTGTTTTTGCCTTATAGGTACTTACTGGGGCCCATGGTTAGTTCAATTCCCTGCATCATATGTGGCTTTGACTTTTCCTCTCACTCAACTCTTACATGATGCTAACAAGAAAGTCTGTTGTAGAGTGCCAAAAAGAAAGGAATCATAGTCTTAACTATGGAATATCGGAGACACACTAAGCAAGTCAATCAATGTATTTCAGGGATGATGTAAAATTATTATATGTTTTGTTATTATTTGGCAGCAGGAAGTTAGACGGGACAGTGCATCTCCTCTTAGTATGCTCTAACAACTTGGGTGAGGAATCATTTGTGGCATCCCGTGTGATTTAATTAACACTTTGTTGGGAGCAAAGCAGAACATGACAGCTATACACCATGTGCCTCCAGTATACTCAAAATTCTTTTGTTTCCCGATGATTCTTCAAGGTCCGTATTTTGCTGCTGTAAATTTAGAGAATTTTCATTGATTTTTCAAGAAAATGCAAGAATTACCAGAGTGGTATTGTTTTGCATTTGTTCAAATAAACTTTCCTTAACTGAAACCCACCTATTCTACACATCCCAGCAAGCATTTGAACTTTCCAGCTCAATGACACTATCCTATAGCTTTTCAGCACTGGGACAAATTTCATTTCATTCCCCTTTAATTTACCTTTACACATCCCAAAGGAACTAAAGTAGTGAAATGTCAAGATAGGGGCTCAAAGAGTCACCTTGCAAATCTTCTAGCTATCTCCACTGAATCTTTTGTAACCACTAAAATATCTATATAAACTCAAAAAATAGATGACATTTTATAAGACTAAAAAATATCACTAACACTTACACATGAGTAGAACCTAGGGGAAAATCTACAGACTAAAGTTTTTAATAAAAATTATAGAGTTAGTTGACACAATTTAGCTTCTAAAAAATAATTACTTGATATTTAAAGAAACTTATGGTGTACATACATAAAATATAGCATATATACAGATATAAATATATGCAAAGAAACAGATTGAGAGCACTTCCATGTCTTATTTAATTGTAATTCATTACCTGATTAGAAGAGTACGTTTGACCGTCTAATTTTTATCTGTAATTATGTAAATATAAATAAAGCTTCAGGAAAATGCATCTAAAATAAAGTGGCAAGCATATTTTAGTCACTTATATTCATCCAGACACCTTCAATAAGATTCAAGAATATAAAATACTATGAGACAAAAACCCAAACAAAAAAAACTTTATAAAAGTTGAAAATAATAAGATTTATTCATTGAACATTTCTAACATTTGTTGAACACTTACTAGGTTTCATAATGGGATTTTTATCAATACAAAATTGGACAATGTTCTGGTCTAAAAACAAACACACTCTCTATTTTGTAATGATGACTAAATAAAGCAACTTAGGACCATGAAGAAATATAATAAAATAAAACACACACCAGATTTTGAAAAATAACCTTAAAATATTGTGATAACTCTTAGAAATATCTATATACATCAAAGAACCAAACTGGCCTAATTAAAACTTGGTGGTTCCCTCTGCTTCAACTCAACTGGCCCCAGCTTGGCTTCCCTTGGCATAGCTGGGCTTCAGAGCCTCTGTCACATATTTCTTTGCTTAATTTAATCTGCAGTTTCTCAGAAGATATGGTATATCATTTTTCTACTCAGAGCTATATCTGAGTGTGACTCTTGAACAATATGGGAAATTCTGGATGGATTTTTCCATCAAACATATAGTCAAGGGAAACTTGTGAAGGCAGGTGACAATCTGTCTACTTTCCAGTTTTCTGCCTAAACACTTCACTCCCACTCACCAACACAAGTCCTCAGTTCCCCAACTCTGCTTAACGGGCTAATGGTGTGGGGTCCTCTGTAGCATGGTTTGCTAAGTGTTTTTTAAGGGAACTCAAATTATCTATCTATCATCTATCTATCTATCTATCTATCTATCTATCTATCTATCTATCTATATGTCTGTCATCTATCATCTGTCTATCTATATCTATCATCTATCTATCTAATCTATCATCTATCTAATTCATCAATCTATCAATAAAGAAGCTATAACTGTTACATAAACATCAAGTTTACTTAAATTAACATGTGCCTACATGCAGGAGTATTTATTTTTAAGAAGTTTATTGTCATCATATTCATATTTTAAAATTTAGTAAAGATAAAGCTGGGAACTAATATGTAGTGTCATTACATATAAATTGCTTATAATCCAGTTTATTAAATTTTGTGTTCAGAGTCATTTTGACAAGATTATTTGTGGTATTTTAGGGGCCTGGGCAGACTGGCTTATATGTACCACTATGGCATATTAATTATTTTAAATTTAAGATACTTGGGAAACACTCAGCCCCACCTCTGTCCCACCAAAAGTGGGAAATAAATCTCCCATATGGAAAGTACCCTCCTTGTAATAATAAGTAAAAAGGCATTCATATTACCAGAACCAGGGACTTTAAAACAGAGAAAGCTGTAGAAACAAACCTTGTTACTTTTTTACTAATCTACTACCTCTGCCCAAATTCCACTTAGAATTCCTTACTAGTTAAGTTCCCCAATACCTATTTTCTTTATTCTGTTAATGCCTCACAAATTTATTGTCTCTTTGTCTAAAATGTATACAAACTGCATACCTTGGTAATTTCTTTCAGCCTCAATTTCATTATTGGACCTCATGCTTACATAATAAAATATTTTTTTTCCTCTTGTTAATCTTCCTCATGTCAATTTAATTCCTAAATCAGGGTAAGAACCTTGAGAAAAGAATGAAATTTCTTCCTCCTCTATAATATCTTTATATAAGAACAATAATTTTAAAATTACTGTGCTGGTATTAAAACAATACAAAAAACTTCATCATAAAACCTTAGAAGATTTAATATTTTATTTAGCATTTTATCACATTTGTCAAAAAGGTGATAGAAGTTAGAACAAGCATGTGTCATGAAATTTAATTCCATTCTGTATTAGAGTGTAAGCTCTGATATTGGCTAAACTTTATATTGCTCTGCTTATCCATCTATAAAAGAGGAACCATGATATGTTCTATTTGCATCACTGGAATGTTAATGAGGATTAATGAATCAGTATATAAGTCAAGTGCTCTTAGGAAACAATTTGGTGGTAAAGAATCACTGCAGAGTAGAGTTTAGAGAGTTATATGATGTAGAACAGGCTTTGTTGAGAATAGAGTATGTTTCAGTGATCTTGTAAATTGCCCCATTAGGTATCAGATTTCACCTTTTCCAGTTTATTGACATGAAATAATCTTCAAAAGTGGACAAGGGACATTTGTCAATGTCTATTTGTATCATGCAATTGCAACTAAATAGGCATGGCAAATACATTTCAGTCAACTGGGCATGTCATACGTGTTAGCCAATGCGATGATATATAGGATATAAGGAGGAGATGGGCCATTTGTGATGAATTCAATTGACTTCATTCCACACCAATGGACTCTGAATAGCTGAAGGTACCCTCCTCCCACAACGAATCTCCTGGCTAAAATTGACCCAACTGCTTTCAAATAAAATGTAACAATTACCATTTCACATGTCTTATGTGAACATGTCCATTTGTGAGAGGAAAGTGATTATGAATTATTGATGTCCTTGTTTTTCCCCTTAATAGGGGAAGATTTTTTTTAAAACATTCTGACACCTTTATTTTCCTCCTGCAAGGAATAGTAAGTCTCTCCAAAACTTTACCAGAACTAATTGTTTCAGGCTTTGGTACTTTTTACTTTATGAAAAAAAAAAAAAGTGCTTATTGAAGAAAAATAACTTGTGAATGCCTTTCTTAAAGCAAACAAGTAAAATGCACAAAAGAGAAAATATCTAATATTTTTGTTAGTGGGGTTAGAGCTATCAATTATTTTATATAAAAAGATGACCTAGGGGGTGCCTGGGTGACTCAGTCGGTTAAGCATCTGCCTTTGGCTTAGGTCATGATCTTGGGGTCCTGGGATCTAGCTCTGCAATGGGCTCCCTGCTCAGCAGGGAGTCTGCTTCTCCCACTCCTGCCCCTCCCCCTGCTTGTGTCTCTCTCTAAAATAAATAAAATCTTGGGGACAAAAAGTGACTTAGGGTTGTCCTCTGTGCTATTGTGGCATTTTTTTACTAATGACTAGTCCCAAAGCAGATTTATCAAAATCTGTTTTGCATGTTCATTGTTGTTACAATGGGTATCTAGAGATACACCATATTTCATCTTACTTTAAAAGATATTTCTTCAGAAATATTAACTTTGTTTCCCAATTTGTTCTGAAGAACTTATACCTTGGTAGGCAAAGGGTTAAAAGAGCCCAAAGCTTGCCTGTCCTCCTCTAGAATTGTGTTCTGGCATTGGGCTTCTGTTTATACTAGTTGGTGGGAGCCATTTGTCCTTTTTCTGTCAGGACAAATTATGTGGCTAGACGCTTTGCTACTTCTGAGCACAACTAGATAGCATGTACAATTTCCATCTTTCCCTAAAGAAGCAAGTCCTGGAAGCAGGTATGACTTAAATCTTCTGCTTTATTTTTGTAAACAGACAAAACAATCCTAATATCTCCAAATAAACTAATAGGCTTTCTCTCTGCTTTTCACAACCCATTGCCTGGCTTAATGGTCATAAATTGGGAGAACTCTCATTTAGTTTGTATAATTCTACACTGATATTTATCTTTAGAACTAGACATAAATCTTCGCAGAACGTTTAACCCTTCAATGTTAATTTCTAGATACTATAATTTAGCTTTTAATCACTGTTGCTAAATATGGCTGTTATATACACTATTTTTTTTTTAATTGAGGTTTCCTTTTTTTTTTTTTTTTTTTAAAGAGAGAGAGCACAAGCCAGGGAGAGAGGCAGAGGAAGAAGGAGAAGCAGACTTCCCGCTGAGCAGGGATTCCGATGTGGGACCCGGTCCCAGGACCCTGGGATCATGACCTGAGCCAAAGGCAGATGCTTAACCAACTGAGCCACCTAGGCACCCCTATATACACTGTTTTTAAGTAAGTTTTGTTATAACTTATATACAGTAAGTCACCCTTTTTAAATATTAAATTCTATTGAATTTTAGTGAATATTTAGTCATGTCATTGACATCACAATCAAGCACAGAACAACTCCAGTGCTCCAAAAGTTTAGTTGTGGCCCTTTGTCTTAAATCCCATGATTTGAACTTTACCCTGGTAACCACTGACCTGTTTATGTCCCTATAGTTTTACCATTCCAGAAGATCATAAAAAGAGACTTAAAAAATATGCAGCTTTTTAAGTCTTTCTTAGCTGAGCCTAAAGTATTGATTGATCCACATATCAGTAGTTTGTTCCTTCTTATTGCTGAGTAGTTTCCCAGTGTATGAATGCATAGCAATTGGTATGTCCATTCATTTGTTCAAGAACATTTGGACTGTTACCAGTTTTGGGCATTTATGAATAAAAGTACTATAAGTGTTCAAATTAAGATTGTATTTGGACATCAGTATTCATATATATTTGATTAATACTTAGAAGTGAGCTTTCTGGACCATATGTAAACATTTATTTAACTTGTTAAAAAACAGACAAACTGTTTTCCAAAGCAGTTATACCAATGCTGAACTCCAATCAACAATGCTGAGTTCCAGTTGTTTCTCACCCTAACCAGCCATTATTATTTTCAGGTGTTTTTAATTTGACAATTTAAAGTATTAAAGATAAATAATTGAGGTTTTATTTTTATATTTTAAATATCTTATTTATTTATTTGCTAGAGAGAGAGAGAGACAGCAAGAGAGCACAAGCAGAGGGAGCAGCAGAGGGAGAGGGAGAAGCAGGCTCCCTGCTGAGCAGGGAGCCCAACGTGGGACTTAATCCCAGGACCCAGGAGTCATGACCTGAGCTGAAGGCAGATGCTTAACCAACTGAGCAACCCAGATGCCCCAATAATTGGGATTTTAATCTACATTTTCTTGTTGATTAATGTGTTGAGAGTTTGTTCCTGTGCTCATATGTTATCCATATGTCTTTGGTAAAGTGTCTATTCAAGTCTCTGTCTACTTTTAATTGGGTTATTTTTTTCATTCATATCTCATAACTGAGTATACCTGTATGTGTGTCCAGCACATTTTCCTGTGTGTAAATTATATATGCAGATATGTGTTTTATGTGTATTTTTTCCTAGTCTCTGACTTTTCTTTTCATGTGCTTAAACATGTCTTTTGAAGAGCAGGATTTTTTTTTTTAAATGTTGAAATCTAAACAACTCCTTTTCTTGCCTTGATGAGATGAGTATAAGCTCCTTATAATGTTGAATAGAAGCCATGAAAGCAGATACACTTGACCATTTCCTGATACCAGGTGAGAGCATTTGTTATTTTTACCATTTATCATAGTGTGAGGGTTGGGCTTACCCTAGATATCCTTCATTAGATTGCAGAAGTTTGATTCCTACTTTGCTTCGAGTTTTTTTTTTTAATTTTGTTTTTTGTTTTTTATGAACATATGTTAAATTTTGTCAAATGTTTCCTTTTCCTTTGCATCTAGTAAGATAGTTATATGGGTTTTTAGCATGTTGATATGGGTAAATCCCGCTTCCCGTTTTTTGAATGTCGAAACTATTATGCACTTCCAGGATAAAGCCCACTTAATCAGAAGGTATTATACTTTTTATGTACTACTGGATTTAATTTGCTAGTAACATTTTGTTGAGGATGTCTGAGTCTATGTTTACAAAGAATATTGGTGTGAAGTAGTTCGTTTCTTTTTTTTTTTAAAGATTTTATTTATTTATTTATTTGAGAGAGAGAGAGAGAGTGAGAGAGAGAGCGCAAGAGGGGGTAGGGTTAGAGGGAGAAGCAGACTCCCCACCGAGCAGGGAGCCCCATGTGGGACTCAATCCCGGGACTCCGGGATCATGACCTGAGCCGAAGGCAGTCGCTTAATCAACTGAGCCACCCAGGCGTGCGAAGTAGTTCTTTTCTTTATCTTCTCTGATTTTGGTATCAAGGTAATGCTGACCTCATAAGATGAGTGTCCTTTTCTCTTCAACTTTCTACAAGAATTTGTGTAGAATTGATATAATTTCCTCATTAAGTATTTGACTGAATTCACCGTTGAAGCTTTTTGGCTATAAGATTTACTTTGTGGAAACATTTTTGATTAAGAATTTAATTTTTAAACAAATTTGGTACTATTATGATCAACTATTTCTTTCTGAGTGAACATTGCTAATTTGTGTCTTTTAAAGGATTTGTCCGCTTCATCTATGTTGTCTAATTTATTGGCATAAAGTTGGACATGATAGTCTCTCCTTTAAATATCCATGAGTGTCTATAGCGATGCTCCCTCTTTAATTGGTGATATTAGTAATTTCTGTCTTCTTGATCAATTTAGTTGTAGGATTACCAAAATTATTACTATTTTTAAAAAATGAGTGCACTGATATTCTCTATTTCTTTTTAACTTCATTCATTTTTGCTCTATTTCATTTCTTTTCTTGCTTGTTTGGGTTTATTTTACTCTTCTTTTTCTAGTTTCTTAAAAATATTAGCCATATCATTAATTTGCAACTTTTTTTAATATGAACATTTAATAGTATACATTTATACTTAAATGCTACTTTAATTATGGTTCATAAATTTGGATATGTTGTATTTTTATTATCCTTCATTTCAAAATATTTTCTAATTTCCATAATAACTTCTTGACTCATTCTCTCTTATTTTAGCCCTATCTGCTTAAGAGTTGTTCCTCAGCTTCAGTAGTATGGAAGACATTTTCTGCCTTGTAACTGATGGATGTTCTGCAAGATAGAATGTCCTGCCTCTTTCTCAGAAGGAAGAGACCTCTGATGGTGTTAATATAGGATTTAAGGGACCAGTGCTGTTTCTTTCCCATACCACATGTAGAGGACTTTTCCTTCCCTTTCTTCCAACAGCATGAGTTTTTACTTGAGCCCCGGGAGTGATGTCCTTGCTGGCCCTTTCCCAGTAGAGTAAGGCTTTAGCTCCATTTGAGGGAAGAGTCTGGACGTGGAATGAGGGATTCATACCTTTTTACCATTAACTTCCATCATGCTTCAATTCCCCAAATAGAACCTCCCCAGTGTTTCTCCTCAGTACTCAGTGGAGATTGTGAAAGAGAGCCTACTAGAAAATGTGAGGTCCTCTTCTGTCTGTCCCCCACCCCAACCCCAGAGTACTTTCACAGGAGCCCACATTCTGCTCTTACCAAATTGTTAAAATTTTATCTGATTTCTATTCGCTTAATTGTGTGGCAGTTTGAACCTCTTCCTTCCATGTTCTGCAAAAGTGTGACAATCTCCATGTGCCATCCCATCTTAGGAAGTGGGGAGCTGCTTGCCTTTTTTTTTCTTTCTTTCTTTCTTTTTTTTTTTTTTTTAGCTATTTGGTTATACTGCAACCTCAGCTTTCAGATGGGTTGAAGGAAAGTTATGCACTTGCTGCTCATCCAAACTAAGCATTGTGAGACTGAGAGTGATGTTCTTTCCAACTTTTTACATTCCAGGCAGAGGTCACTATCCTCATTATCATTAATCTTCAAATTTAGGTAGCACATAATCTAGGTAAAATTAATATCTAATATGGGCAACTCTTTTTTTCAGTGCTGATAATTACTGTACTTTCAATATGGAAATAAAAATAACGATAATTGAATGATTATTTTGTGTCTATTTCCAATAACAATGTAACTTTGGTTAATAGTAACACTTCTTATTTATCTACAGAATAGCTACAATTTTGGAGTTTTCTTGAACCTGGAAAGATTCGTTTATATATTAAAGTACTAAAATTATAAAAAAGTTAAATCTTAAATATTCTCAATATGATTTTCTTCCTTTTCAGGGAATCTGATTATGAACAAAAATAATGTTTCTAAAAACAAAAGACAGATTAATTAGTAGATTTTTCATAGCATATTGCATAGTAGATTTTTACACATTAAGAAGTATTGCAAAAACAACAGCATGCTTCTAAAAATAAGACTTATTTTAATTATTATTAATTGTGATCTTTAAATTATAGTCCCTAGATCAAATTCCTGACCTGATTTTATGCAGCCTTCGGCTGAAAAAGGTTTTTACATTTACATTTTTACGTTTATAGCATATTAAAAAAACAAATATGTGACAGTGACTGTACATAACCCTTTACAGAAAGATTGCTGGCCCTTGTAGAAGTATAAATAATGGTATGAGTTTTATAATCACCAATATTATTATTCAGCATTAATAACATATTAACATTAGAAGCCATTATGAGGGTACCTCGCATAAAGGTTAAGGGGGCAAAACTGGATTAAAATCATCTAAGTAAAAATCTTTTGTCTACCATTTTATTGTTGATTGATCTGGGCAAAAATAATTTAATTGCTTTTTCTTTTTATTTCTTCATCTGTGCAATAAAGCTAATAATACTAGGAACACCCTTATTTAATTATAAAAAAAAAATGAAGTATTGTAGCAAGAGCACTTAGCACAGTGGCCAACATATATTAAGTATTATTTATACATTTAATAAATGAAGGAAAAATACATCAAATTTTAAATTGTGGTAATGATAAAGATATGCAGTATGGAGATACGAATAATAAAAATAGTGGTACACAAAAAAATCCTATATGTTAGTACTACTTACTTAAGAAAATATATCTACTATTCATAAATATTTTACCTTTTGTGTACTACTTTTTATTTTCTAATTCTACCACTCAGAACAAAAATGAAAACTCAATGATGGCAGGGATTCTTATGTCATTTTTTTTCCCTTCCATAGACTCTGACAATAGTAGATGTTCAATATAGTAGATGTTCAATATAGATTTATAAAATGACTGAAGAGAAATCTTGTTAGGTGAGCATTATAATTAGCCCCACTTTACTTAAAAACAGAAAGATTAAGTGACTTGAACATAAATACATACTAACAATATATGAGAAATAAAACAGAAACTATAAAACTTGACTTTGAATCTCAGAATCTCTCACAGGATTACATTCCAACTTCCATGCTTAGTCCATGGTGCATCATTCAAACATTTGCAAATTTTGTAAATTTGTAAATTTCTTAATCCATTACTTCAGTTAGAAAGATTCTTCTTTAGGCACTATGACTCTAAGTAGTTAGAGCCTAGGAAGCAAGAAGCCTATGGGTGTAAGATGAGATGAAAATGTAGTAAAGACTATGTAGGGTCTTAGGAGCCATGTTAAATACTTTGGTCCTTACCAAGAATAAATGATAAGCTTATTGGGGAACTTCAGCAGTCAAAAAGAAGTGTCAATTTGGAAGTAAATATCTGAAAAGTACAAAGCATAATCAAAGATTATATACTTTGAAGTTTGTCAGGTTTACACTGATGAAACTGATACTAATTCTGAAACCACTTTTAATTATCTTAAGTTTGGGTTATAAAATAGATGGCTTCATGTATATGAGAGAATTCATTGTCCAAAATTCATGTTCTCTAATAACAAACAATATTAATATTTAGAAGGAAGATTAGCAAGCAGCAAAAATTTAAGTTTTTATCATACTTTTTTTTTTCCGAGAGACGATTTATGTCATTGAGTCATATGTTCTGTAGAACTGCCACTATTGGAAAAAATGAAATCATTTGCCATTTAGAGTTTAGGATTTTATGATTATTTATTTTTATCATGGTGAAGATATATAGATCTAGTTTATAAAAATGGAGTAGAGCAGAGCATAAACAGTTAATTACTTGTGGTAGGTGGGGGGAACTTTGAATACACCATCCATGAAGGACCTAGATAAGGACTCAGCAATGAGAAAAGAGTGTGAGACAATTGCTTTTAATGCGTACCAAACTGAGGTGTGGGCATATTAAAGGAAAATATGTTCCATATTTTGGGTGAATTCAATGGTGTATTCAATCCATGTTCCATATTCAATATGTTCCATATTTTCCATTAATGGAATTGGGCAATGGAAAAGCCCAGCTGAGCAATGGAAAAGCCCAACTGTTTTGAGGACAAAGAAGCTAGGGTTAATAATCAGTGGTAGCTATAACTGACTAGGTTTCCCAGTGGACACTAAATATTAACCGGTATCTTTTGCAAGTCCGTGAGACTGCCTTTAACATTCTCATATTTCACATTAGGGTTCGTATAAAGAAATAAGAATCATTTCTGAAATGAAATTCATGAGAATATTTTTAATGCAATATTGCAGTCAACCTCTGAACCAAGTTTCTTCTTCTTGTCAGCTTTTTATGGTCTAGTTAGGAACTACCGTGTCTGTCTTTCATGAATTTATTTAACAAATATTTAATAAACACTTCTATGGGCCAGGATCTTCTAGGTTTGGAGTATACCCCAGAGAACAAAATAGACAAGGTATTCTTCTCTCTGTACTTGGTACTGTATTTGTGTAGATAAACAATAACATAAATGGAAATATATACTGAGAAGTGATCATTACAATGATCAAAAATAAAGTAAGCTGTGGAGAGCTATTTTTATGTTTCATGTAAGACCTCTTTTCTATAAGAACTTTTTATAGATAATCAGAGCTCAGAAATGTTTCATTTGTCACACAGTTGAGATTTGCATAGGATAATCCTTTTGAAGACAGCCTAATAGGAGTTGAATCAGTTGAACAAATTTAATTGACAGATCTGCAAGCATAACACCTTTATTTAAGCAACTTTATTATAATTTTTATATTGTGACTACTTCTAGAAATGTTAAAGGTATGGAAAAATGATCTGATTACACATTAATATCAAATATTGGGGATTATTTTGTGGGGTCTGCCCTTGGAAACAATTCCAAGCTATTTATTTTTGTAATTTTATATTATGTAATATTAAAAGAAAATTATCTGGGATTTGGAGGTTTTATTCATCAAAGAGGAACTACTGAATAAATGAATGGTGACAGATGGTAGCTACACTTGTGGTGAGCAGACCAGAACGTATAGAGATATTAAATCAATATATTGTACACCTGAAACTAATGTGATATTGTGTCAACTATACTCAAATAATAAATTAACTTAATAAAGAACTATTGAAAAAATGAGATAAAAGCTTTGACTTAGCAAGGTTTTTTGGTTTTTGGTTTTTGGGTTTTTTTTGTATTTGATTAGGATTTGGTATTATTTGGTCACCTTGGGGGATCACTTTAACCTATGATGACTCTCACATGCCAAGGAAAGTAATTTCAGAATATTTTCTTCTGTATCCCCTTCTCCCTTTCTTCTCCTCCTCTCTTTCCCTTTGCCTCCTACTTCCTCTCTCCTCCCTCTCCTTCCCCTCCTTCCCCTCCTTTTTCTTCTTGAAATAGTCATGCAAGGAATTTCTCATGATCTTTAGTTAGTTTCAAAAGTCTCATGGGAAGGCAGGATGGATACAAAGAGATGAAATAAAAATAGACTTCAGCAGGTTTGTTAAAAAGATGTCTGATCTCTTTTTAAATTTATTTATTTATTTATTTATTTATTTATTTATTTATTTATTTATT